>NC_057801.1:782065219-782344492 GCF_018294505.1 Triticum aestivum
CTACCGAGTGAAGAGCAACCCTCTCACTCGGAGGCTTAGCTGCAGTCCAAGCACTCGCCTAAGTTACAAAAATCCTACCGAGTGAAGAGCAACCCTCTCACTCGGAGGCTTAGCTGCAGTCCAAGCACTCGCCTAAGTTATAAAAATCCTACCGAGTGAGGAGCAACCCTCTCACTCGGAGGCTTAGCTGCAGTCCAAGCACTCGCCTAAGTTATAAAAATCCTACCGAGTGAAGAGCAACCCTCTCACTCGGGGGCTTAGCTGCAGTCCAAGTACTCGCCTAAGTTATCAAAATCCTACCGAGTGGTAAGCCAGACTTTCACTCGGGGGCTTAGCTGCGGCCCAGTGCTCGCCTAAGTGAACTGAAGAATAAGTCGATTGCGATAAAGACGCCTTGCTTTGAACCTGCAAAAGACATTTCGAGCCAAAAGCAATCGTATTCAAGCACCAAATTCAAGTTTGAATTGATATCTAAAGGAACCGAGAGTGCTCAGGCGTTAAGCCTGTTAAGGTTTATCGGTTACAATTCCACTCGGCATACCAAGGCAAATTTAAAGCGTCGAGCCAGAAGAAGTTTTTTACCCCTCCTGTGGAGGGCTGGAAGGTGCAACGAATTCATCAAGGTCGATCCCGTCGGCGATCCGAGTGGCAGCTGCGAGGAAAGTTTCCATAAAGGACCTAAAGTCGTGTTTCTTGGTGTTGGCCACCCGAAGAGCCGCCAGCTTCTCTTCTCGTGCATCCTTACAGTGGACTCGGGCAAGACATAGAGCAACATCTGCACCACACCGAGCTGAGGACTTCTTCCATTCCTGCACTCGACCAGGGATCGTGTTCAACCGGGCCATCACCGACTCAAGATCATTCTGAAGTGTCTCCTCAGGCCAGAGCGTCGAGTCGATGCGAGATGTGGCGGCCTTCAGCCTTGCGAGATAGTCCACAACAGCTGCAACACGGGACTCCAGTCGGAGAACATCCATGGCAACTTCATCGCTCACCGGAGAATTGACGGGGTCGAGGTTTGGCTCCAGCCGGCTAGTTTCTTCTTCAAAGTTTTGACAAAATTCTGCAAGGGTGATCACTAAGTCAAGGGGATGGTCGAATGGAAAAAGCCACAATTGGAAATGTTTGCCAAACATAGAGGTTTACCTTCAAGCATAAGAAACAGCTTCTTGGCAAGGCCACTCAGGAAGGCCTCCAGTTCAGTTTTCTTCTCAGTCAATTTGCTGACTTGGTCGGTCAGGGCAGCTTTATCAGTTTTCAGTCGACTGACCTCCTTGTTAGCAATCCCAAGAGCAGCTTTCAGATTGGTATTGTCTTGTTCAAGCTTGGTGACTGAAGCTAACTTCTCGTCAGCAAGCTTGATCTTCTCAGCTAGCTCAAGGTCTTTCTTCTGTTGGGCCTCCCTTACCTTACCTACAAGTTACAGCAAGATCAGATTTTGAAACAAGCAAGGGGAAAAGCAGTCGTCAGGGTCTCACCAAACATACCTTCGGTCTCCTCCTTTGCCTTTGTCAGCTTCTCCTGAACCAGCTTCAAGCTCAGCTCGACTTGAGTATGCTTGTGTTCCATCTCCGAGTAGCGAGCCACAAGATCACAAGAGTTCTGCGAAGAACCAATCGACTAAAATGTCAAATATAATTCACTTCCGAGTGAAAAAGGGAAAAACTCACGTTTCTAAGACTACAGTCGAATACAAGCATTCGACCGTAGTCTCAGGGACTACACCCAGTGGGTGCACTCAGCATGCCCCCACTAATCCTGTTGAAGACAAAGTGCGAGATGCATTCTCTAAGACTGTGATCAACTGCAAGCAGTCGACCACAGTCTCGGGGACTACACCCAGTGGGTGCACTCAGCGTGCCCCCACCGGTGTGTGAAATCCAGTCGACATAGTCGACTGACAGAAAGACTGAAATTATAAAGCCTAAGGCCGACTGCCAGCAGTCGACCTTAGCCTTGGGGACTACACCCAGCGGGTGCACTCAGCGTGCCCCCGCTAATACGGAGCTCAATCGACAACACCCAGTGGGTGACTACTATAAATTCTGGAAAGGAAAAGTTTTTGGCAGCATATCCAACAGAACAAACGGTGGTCGACTGACCTGAACATTGCTTTGGAGGGCAGAACTGGCGTCATAAGCTGCCTGGCTCGCGTCCCGGATGGTCTTCAGCTGCTCCATCATGAGTCCCGCCTGGCGTATCGCCTCCTTCGCTGCGCCAGCTTGGTCCTCTGGGACGTGGTGCGTCGTGAAGAGGGAGGGCTGCTGAGCACTCGTCAGTGGATTTGCGAAGGACACCGTGTGTCGAGTGGTGTTCTCTTCCTCCACAGTCAGAATCTCAGGCGCCGTCACATCCTAAGGCACCTTACTAGCGGACGCTTTCCGACTCCTCCTGCGCTTCAGCGGCTCTTCATCCTCATCATCATCAGGAAGATTGATAACAGTATTGGGTGGAGCTGCGGAGAAGTATCAGGATCAGAGATCGCAAGTCAGTCGACTAAGAACGGCGTTAAGAATACAGTACCTGGGTTCGAAGTTGCTGCGTCTTCCATCTCGTGGTCATCAGCCCGGGCCGAGTTTTCAGAAGTAGCAGCACTGCAACTCCAAAGGATCAGTCGACTAACTTCAGCGTCGACCAGAGACAAAGTTCACACAAAATGAGAAGATTCAAAGAACACGATTACCCTGATATGGTAGGGATGGACACCTTCATCTTCGGCAGGAGCTTGATCGGCTTCGACGAGGCCGCCCTGGGCTGCTTCGGCGCCTTTTCAGTCGGTACCGGAGAGATGGTCCGAGGACGCTTGGTCGACTGAGTGGTGGTCGCAACCCCCTTACCACGTTCGGTTGAAGGGTCGTGGACAAGCTTCGACCGCCTTTCCGAGCGCGGTGGTACGACCTCCTCCTCCTCTTCCTCCTCGTCTTCAACGTCATCGTCATCACCGTCGTCATCATCATCGTCGTCGTCATCCC
This sequence comes from Triticum aestivum, assembly GCF_018294505.1. NCBI lineage: Eukaryota > Viridiplantae > Streptophyta > Magnoliopsida > Poales > Poaceae > Triticum > Triticum aestivum. The sequence goes on from NC_057801.1 coordinate 782,068,192, forward strand.
CTGCAACGTCCGAGTCCCACTCCTCCTCTTCCTGGCTCTCACCCCCGCTCGCCTCACCCTCCTCAGTCGGAGTTTGTGCCCCATTGGGCATCGAGTACAGCTCGGTGAGAGCCTAGCAGATATCAAGACAAGGATCAGTCGACCAGTCGGCAGGATAAACAGAAATGAGTGCGACAAGAACGCAGTGGAGGGCAGAGCAAATGTACCTTGTTTGGATCGCTGTTGTGGTCGAGTGGAGGAATTCTTCTGGCTCCACGTGGGTTGTCCTTGTTTCCGGTAACGGCTACCATCCATCTTTCCAGAGTGACATCGTCGACTGCTTCTGGATGGACTCGAGTCTCGTCTTCGGTCCCACAGTACAACCACATGCAGTGGCTCCGGAACTGAAGAGGCTGGATGCGACGCCTGAGGAAGACCTCCAAGAGGTCCATGCCCGTCACTCCCTCCCGAACCAACTGCACCACGCGCTCCATCAACATCTTCACATCAGCTTTCTCCTCCGGAATCAACTTCAGAGAGGAGGGCTTGTTCACTCGGTCCATGGTAAACTGTGGGAGTCCACTCGACTGCCCCGGCGTCGACTGGTCCCGGCAGTAGAACCAGGTCGACTGCCAGCCTCTGACCGACTCGGGAAAAGTCATGGGCGGGAAGGTGCTCTTATTCCTCACCTGGATCCCCAGACCCCCACACATTTGGACGACTCGGGTTCTCTCATCACCTGGGCTCGCCTTCTTCACGGTCTGAGAGCGACACGTGAATATATGTTTGAACAAACCCCAGTGCGGTCGACAGCCCAAGAAACCCTCACACATGGACACGAACGCAGCAAGATAGGCAATGGAGTTTGGGGTAAAGTGGTGGAGCTGCGCTCCGAAGAAATTCAAGAAGCCACGGAAGAAAACACTCGGCGGCAAGGAAAACCCACGATCAACATGGGTGGCCAAAAGCACACACTCACCCTCTTCTGGCTGGGGCTGCCACTCCTTCCCCGGAAGCCTCGCAGCTCCGTGAGGGATCAAGCCCTCGTTGGCCATATCGAGGAGGTCATTCTCTGTGATGGTCGACTGGATCCAGTCTCCTTGGACCCAGCCCTTCGGCAGGCGGGATCTGGACGAGGACCCTCCGCGGCTGGTGGATCTCCCCTTCGCCTTCTCCGGCGCCGACGCCTTCTTTGCACGCTCCAGCGCCGCCGTCTTCTCCTTGGCCATGGTCGCCGGCGAGATGCGCGAAGGGAAGTGGTGCGGGGGCGAGAGCGAGCACGCTGGGCGGGGAAGAAGGAAGCAGAGAGAGGGAGAGAATGCTGAGGCGCAGCACAGAAATCCTCGCCGGGCACATTTATAAGGTCCCTTCCGAGTGGATGACAGGTGGGCCCGTCAGTCTAATCATATCTGGGAGCAGTTATGCAGACGGGATACGTTGCGAAAAAGGCGGCGCGGAGATCGAGGCGTCTATGCCCCGTCCCATCCGAACGCCGCGGTCCGCCCCGCTTCGCGCGCGTCCCCAAATTTCGCATCCTGCGGAATCCGCGAACAGCAAATCAGTCTGTCAGACGCGGTGTTTCCGGCGATCCGTCGCTCGGAGATCGTCGAAGCCCGAAAGATCACTCGACGCAAAAATAGAATGGATCGAGTCGACTGAAGGCAAGTTGCTCCCTGTCGACGAAGAGATTCTTTGATCCAGGACAACGCACGACCAGAGCACAAAGGTTAATCGGAAACGACATCAACTCCTTCCTCACTCGAAGCCTCAATCCATTCGGGGGCTAATGATGGGGTTATGTACCTAGGGTAGGGTCATGGACCTGATCTAAGTACCTTACCCAAGGGCACCCTTAGAAGAAGTCGCCTTCCAGTCGACCAACGAGGGACCCACTCGACTGACTTGAAGGACTCGACCACGAAGACTCACTCGACTACCGGAAAGTCAGGAGACACTCTGCACTGCAACGGCCTGTAATCAAGTAGGCTTTATGATAGTAAAGGCACTTTATATGGGGCGTTACCAGTAACGCCCCAGACTTAACTCACCTTAAACCCTCTCCTACGTGGGCTGGCTGGGGTCCTGGCGCACTCTATATAAGCCACCCCCCTCCACAGGCAGAGGGGTTCGGCACCTTGTAATTCACATACTCATAATCCACTCGACCGCCTCCGGGCTCCGAGACGTAGGGCTGTTACTTCCTCCGAGAAGGGCCTGAACTCGTACATCCTTTGTGCTTACAACCTCTCCATAGCTAGGACCTTGCCTCTCCATACCTACCCCCACTCTACTGTCAGGCTTAGAACCACGACACCGCGCGCCTTCGAATCAGCCCCTGCAAGCTCCAGCCGCCGCCGCCGCCGCCGTTCCGCATCGAGCCTCCGTGCTGCCCCCAACCGCTCGAGCCGCCGCCACCGCCGTTCCTCATCGAGCCGCCGTGCTGCCCCCAACCGCTCGAGTCGCCGCGTTGCCTTGATCAAGAAGGTGCACTCGAGCGTCGGCGGCGTGTAGCCGGTCGTGCAGGGGTAGACGTGCTGCCGTGGTGGGCGGTGGCGGCGCACGGCGGAGCGCGAGGGAGGAGGTGGAGACGGGGGATTGGGAGGCTGTGCGAGGGCTAATTTTCTTTCTTTTTTCTCGGTTGTACCGGTTCGGGCTGACTTATGACACTGCGGGTTGAATACAGAAAACAATAGGGGCTTTTGGGAAAAACTGCCGCGACGGTGAACCCGGAGACCCAATCCGTGCTTTATTATTAGGGAGAGATTACTAGCACAAATGTCCGTGCGTTGCAACGGGAAACTCATGCACAGACCTAACGAGTCATCTTCGTTGTGATTTCTCCCATGGCATCATGATGGTGGTCACTTGCCCACCTATTACAACAAACGTCATCAATCCCAAGGCGGCGAGCTTGGTCATCACACTCTACTATGCCGATTTCACAAATCTCCCTACACCGTCTTGTAGTTCCTTGCGCGTCACATACATCTTCATGTGCTTCAACACAAATGTCTTAACAAATTAACCGATGCATTTCTTTCTCAGCGCACACATAATAAATATTAATGCAAATTAAGTTAAGTCAGGAGGACAGCAATTACTTGAGTCAACACAAACTACATACACTTCACTATTGGCACCGTCCTTCTTCTTCATCTCTAGCATGAACTTGGGTATGTTTCCGGCAGTGAACTATGGCGTGCTCTCCCGCCATGGCCATCTAATCATAGTTTAAAAAACGAACGACCGACTCATGGTTGTACCGCCATCTCATCGGTTCATTCGTGACAAAAAAAGAATATTTAAGTTGTTCAAAATTAACCTTAGATCAAATGAGTACACATAATATTGGATGTAATCCATTAAAAATCACAAAATGTTTATGGCCTAGTTGGTTATTGGTCCTTTAGAGTCCATGGGCTCAAGGACAACGGTTTGATCACAATTTGACGAACCAATTTACAAATATTTTCTTGAATTTTTATGAAGTCTTAAAAAACATGCAAAACGTTGCACTACCGGAATCAGCCCCTATGCCGATGGCCCAGGCCGTCGGCATAGCCCTGATTCCCGTCGGGACAGGCCTATGCCGACGGCCCCCGTCGGCATAGGGCCATCGGCAACATATGCATCGGCGTACCCCCGGAGGCCATCGGCATAGATGATATCCCGACGGTGTCCGTACATTTATGCCGACGACCTGGGTCATCGGCAACGTTCCTAGCCTAACGGTGGCTATCGGCGCCGCCGTTAAGTGCTACCCAACCAGGAGGCGCCATGTGGCAAGCCTATGCTGCCGTCAAGTGTTGTCCAATCAGGAGGCGCCACGTGGCAAGCCTATACCCAGAAGGTTCCCATTGGCTACAAATCAATAATTGTTAACTTGACATTCACACTACCCGAAATAATTCGTACTTCATATTTCTTTTTTAAAATTCCTTCCTTTTCTTCCTACTAATAGGGGTCGGCTTGCAGCAACCCTTCCTTAATTGTGCAACTGTTAACCGTTAATTATGGATGCATTAGCAGCCCACAAATCCTGCATAAATAGCACACAAATCCAGCTCCATCATGATCCCTCCCTTTAATCAAGGGGACTCCTCGCCGGCAATTCATGCCCCGGAATATTTCTCTTTTTTTGCATGGCAGCCACACAATCTTAGGGTCAATTCATTTTATAGTCTCTTGCAAGCAATTAGGGAACGTATGTCGGGGAGATTCAATATAAACCCTCGAAGTAGGATTAATCACAAATAGAAGTCAGCTGAGTTGGTTACGGCGGGTTCTTTTGAAAGAGGTGTTGTATTCTGTTCTCCACTTTGTAAATGTAAACTATATTTTACTTGATATTACGAAGCCCACTCATTTTTTACTTGATTTTCAGGATCCCACTCGCAGCCCATAAATTGATGGACACCCGTATTTGTTTTTTGCTTGGATGGGCTTCGATCGCATACACTGGGCCAGCCAAGCGATCGTTCAACCCAGTTCGTCAATTTTCAAGAAAAGTTCACCAACTTGAAAAACAGTCCATCAAATTTGAAAAATGTTCGTGTATTGAAAAAAGTTCATCGAATTAGAAAAATAGTGCATCGATTTTAGAAAAATTTCATTTAATATAAAAAATCATCGAATTTGAAAAATAGAAAAAAGTTCATTGAATGTTTAAAAAAGTTCACAAATTTTGAGAAAAGTTCATCGATTTGGAAAAAAGTTAATGGATTTTTGAAAAAAAGTACATTCATTTTGAAGAAAAAGTTCATCGATTAACAATCTTGCATTTCAGAAAAAGAAATAAAATAGAAAAGTAAAAAATAAAAGAAGAAAACAGAAATTAAAAGTAAAAAGAACTAGAGAAAGAGTAAAAAGAACGCAAATACTTCACATCCATAAGCTTGATGTTGGCCAAGTGGTGGGCGCGCTGAGTTTGGAATGTACAGGTCTCCGGTTCGATTCCTCCCTGCACACCGTTTTTTTGCACTTATAAAGATATATAAAGCAAAACGCTATCATGGGCCGGCCCATCTCGCGATAGAGGAACTGCGCTACACGCGCTCGTTTGCAAAAAGCGCCTGTGGACGAAAAAATAGTACCACCTCGGATAATAAAAAACTTCGAGGTGGGACGAAACCAAAAAGAAAAAAAATCACCTAAACGGAAACCAAACCAAGAATACCTACCCCTTTAATAGATGGCTACACGCGCTCGTTTGCAAAAAGCGCCTGTGGACGAAAAAATAGTACCACCTCGGATAATAAAATTCTTCGAGGTGGGACGAAACCAAAAAGAAAAAAAAATCACCTAAACGGGACGAAATAAAGTGAAACCAAACCAAGAATACCTACCCCTTTAATAGATGGTATATAGATATAGATATAGACTAGCACAAATGCCCGTGCGTAACGGGTACAAAAATTGACGTATATTTAACTAAAACAAATATGCATTCCAAATACTAATCAAATGCTCAAATTACCAATAATATGTCTCCAGTCTCATAATACAATAACTAATTAATCTAACTCCAAAGAGAAGGCATAAATATGTAACTGGACAGGATATAACAGGGCAGGATTAATCCCTACATGGCTATTAATGGAAGTAAGCAAAACTGGCACTGCTGGTGGTATGAGGTAATGAACACATTGAACTAACTAAAGTGTAAGCAGAAGTTGAATACATTATATATCTTTATGTACCTGAAAGCACCCTCAGAATATTTTCACTTCATAATAATAAATATAACAGATTAATAACAAAAATGACCAGGAAATTATGTTTTTAGTACAATGAAAATATGACATTCTTGCCCAGGGAGGCATACCTTTATGGTCTGCACAGAGAAAATCAATAAGAAATAAAGTTATATATAGATTACTAGCAAAATTGACCAGGAAACTAAGTATTTTCAGTACAATGAAAACGTGGCATTGCTTGCGCCCCCCACCAAGGCCCAAGGCGCCTAGGGCTTGGGGGAAACCCTAAAGGGGGGCGCCCCCCTTGCCTTGGGGGGCAAGGCAACCCCCTGGCCGCCGCCCCTTCCTCAGATTGGATCTGAGGGGGCCGCCCCCCCTCTCCTTTGCCCCTATATATATGTGGAGGGGGTGGGAGGGCAGCCGCACCACAAGTTTTGGCACAGCCCTCCCCCTCTCCCAAGTACTTCTCCTCTCCCGCGGTGCTTGGCAAAGCCCTGCAGGAGTGCCACGCTCCTCCATCACCACCACGCCGTTGTGCTGCTGCTGGACGGAGTCTTCCTCAACCTCTCCCTCTCTCCTTGCTGGATCAAGGCATGAGAGACGTCACCGGGCTGTACGTGTGTTGAACGCGGAGGTGCCGTCCGTTCAGCACTAGAATCTCCGGTGATTTGGATCACGACGAGTACGACTCCTTCAACCCCGTTCTCTTGAACGCTTCCGCTTAGCGATCTACAAGGGTATGTAGATGCACTCTCCTTCCCCTCGTTGCTGGTTTCTCCACAAATAGATCTTGGTGACACGTAGGAAAATTTTGAATTTCTGCTACGTTCCCCAACATGCGGGAGGAAACTCTTCTGTGACAACACTGGAGCTATTGCCCTTGCCAAGGAGCCCAGGTTTCACAAGAAGACCAGGCACATCAAGCGTCGTTTCAACTCCATCCGTGAAAATGTTCAAGATGGAGACATAGATATTTGCAAAGTACATACGGATCTGAATGTCGCAGATCCGTTGACTAAACCTCTTTCGCGAGCAAAACATGATCAACACCAGAACTCTATGGGTGTTTGATTCATCACAATGTAACTAGATTATTGACTTAGTGCAAGTGGGAGACTGTTGGAAATATGCCCTAGAGGCAATAATAAAAGGATTATTATTATATTTCCTTGTTCATGATAATTGTCTTTATTCATGCTATAATTGTATTATCCGGAAATCGTAATACACGTGTGAATACATAAACCATAATATGTCCCTAGTAAGCCTCTAGTTGACTAGCTCGTTGATCAACAGATAGTCATGGTTTCCTGACTATGGACATTAGATGTCGTTGATAACGGGATCACATCATTAGGAGAATGGTGTGATGGACAAGACCCAATCCTAAGCATATCACAAGATCGTGTAGTTCATTTTGCTAGAGCTTTTCAAATGTCAAGTATCTTTTCCTTAGACCATGAGATCGTGTAACTCCCGGATACCGTAAGAGTGCTTTGGGTGTACCAAACATCACAATGTAACTGGGTGACTATAAAGGTGCACTACAGGTATCTCTGAAAGTGTCTATTGGGTTGACACGGATCGAGACTGGGATTTGTCACTCCGTATTACGGAGAGGTATCACTGGGCCCACTCGGTAGTGCATCATCATAATGAGCTCAAAGTGACCAAGTGTCTGGTCACAAGATCATGCATTATGGTACGAGTAAAGTGACTTGCCGGCAACGAGATTGAACGAGGTATTGGGATACCGACGATCGAATCTCGGGCAAGTAACATACCGTCTGACAAAGGGAATAGTATACGGGGTTACTTGAATCCTTGACATCGTGGTTCATCCGATGAGATCATCGAGGAGTATGTGGGAGCCAACATGGGTATCCAGATCCCGCTGTTGGTTATTGACCGGAGAGCCGTCTCGGTCATGTCTGCATGTCTCCCGAACCCGTAGGGTCTACACACTTAAGGTTCGGTGACGCTAGGATTGTATGAATATGAGTATGCAGCAAACCGAATGTTGTTCGGAGACCCGGATGAGATCCCGGATGTCACGAGGAGTTTCGGAATGGTCCGGAGGTAAAGAATTATATATAGGAAGTGCTGTTTCGGCCATCGGGAAAGTTTCGGGGTCACCCGGTATTGTACCGAGACCACCAGAAGGGTCCCGGGGGTCCACCGGGTGGGGCCACCTATCCCGGAGGGCCCCGTGGGCTGAAGTGGGAGGGGAACCAGCCCCTAGTGGGCTGGTGCGCCCCCCCTTGCCCCCCCTGCGCCTAGGGTTGGAAACCCTAGGGTGGGGGGCACACCACTTGCCTTGGGGGCACTCCACCCCCTGGTCGCCGCCACCCTTGGGAGATTCAATCTCCAGGGCCGGCACCCCCCCTGGGGGCCTATATAAAGGAGGGGGGAGGGAGGGCAGCCACACCCTGAGTCTTGGCGCCTCCCTCCCCCTGCTACACCTCTTCCTCCTCCCACAGTTGCTTGGCGAAGCCCTGTCGGAGTCCTGCTGCATCCACCACCACACCGTCGTGCTGCTGGATCTTCATCAACCTCTCCTTTCCCCTTGCTGGATCAATAAGGAGGAGACGTCATCCGCTCCGTACGTGTGTTGAACGCGGAGGTGCTGTCCATTCGGCACTTGGTCATCGGTGATTTGGATCACGGCGAGTACGACTCCATCATCCCCTTTCTCTTGAAAGCTTCCGCTCGCGATCTACAAAGGTATGTAGATGCACTCCTATCACTCGTTGCCTAGATGAACTCATAGATGGATCTTGGTGAAACCGTAGGAAAAATTTCATTTTCTGCAACGTTCCCCAACAATGGCATCATGAGCTAGGTCTATGTGTAGTTCTCTATTGCACGAGTAGAACACAAATCTGTTGTGGGCGTAGATCTTGTCAACTTGCTTGCCACTACTAGTCTTTTCTTGCTTCAGCGGTATTGTGGGATGAAGTGGCCCGGACCGGCCTTACACGTACGCTTACGTGAGACAGGTTCCACCGACTGACATGCACTAGTTGCATAAGGTGGCTAGCGGGTGTCTGTCTCTCCTACTTTAGTTGGAGCGGATTCGATGAAAAGGGTCCTTATGAAGGGTAAATAGAAGTTGACAAAATCACGTTGTGGTTAATCGTAGGTAAGAAAACGTTCTTGCTAGAACCCAATTGCAGCCACGTAAAAGATGCAACAACAATTAGAGGACGTCTAACTTGTTTTTGCAGCAATTGTCATGTGATGTGATATGGACAGAAGTTGTGATGAATGATGAGTGATATATTGTGATGTATGAGATCATGTTCTTGTAATAGGAATCACGACTTGCATGTCGATGAGTATGACAACCGGCAGGAGCCATAGGAGTTGTCTTAATTATTGTATGACCTGCGTGTCAATGATTTAACGCCATGTAATTACTTTACTTTATTGCTAAACCATTAGCTATAGTAGTAGAAGTAATAGTTGGCGAGCAACTTCATGGAGGCACGATGATGGAGATCATGATGATGGAGATCATGGTGTCATGTCGGTGACGAAGATGATCATGGAGCCCCGAAGATGGAGATCGAAGGAGCTATATGATATTGGCCATATCATGTCACTACTTTATATAATTGCATGTTATGTTTATTATGATTTATGCATCTTGTTTACTTAGAACGGCGGTAGTAAATAAGATGATCCCTTATAATAATTTCAAGAAAGTGTTCCCCCTAACTGTGCACCGTTGCTAAAGTTCGTCGTTTCGAAGCACCACTTGATGATCGGGTGTGATAGATCCTTACGTTCACATACAACGGGTGTAAGACAGTTTTACACATGCAGAACACTTAGGGTTAACTTGACGAGCCTAGCATGTACATACATGGACTCGGAACACAGAGACCGAAAGGTCGAACATGAGTCGTATGGAAGATACGATCAACATGGAGATGTTCACCGATGATGACTAGTCCGTCTCACATGATGATCGGACATGGCCTAGTCGACTCGGATCATGTAACACTTAGATGACTAGAGGGATGTCTAATCTGAGTGGGAGTTCATTAAATGATTTGATTAGATGAACTTAATTATCATGAACTTAGTCTAAAATCTTTGCAAATTATGTCTTGTAGATCAAATGGCCAACGCTCATGTCAACATGAACTTCAACGGGTTCCTAGAGAAAACCAAGCTGAAAGATGATGGCAGCAACTATTCGAACTGGGTCCGGAACCTGAGGATCATCCTCATAGCAGCCAAGAAAGCATATGTCCTAGAAGAACCGCTAGGTGAAGCACCCATCCCAGAGAACCAAGACGTTATGAACGCTTGGCAGTCACGTGCTGATGATTACTCCCTCGTTCAGTGCGGCATGCTTTACAGCTTAGAACCGGGGCTCCAAAAGCGTTTTGAGAAACACGGAGCATATGAGATGTTCGAGGACTGAAAATGGTTTTTCAAGCTCATGCCCGGGTCGAGAGATATGAAGTCTCCGACAAGTTCTATAGTTGTAAGATGGAGGAAAACAGTTCTGTCAGTGAGCACATACTCAAAATGTCTGGGTTGCACAACCGCCTGTCCCAGCTGGAGATCAACCTCCCGAACGAGGCGGTCATTGATAGAATCCTTCAGTCGCTCCCACCGAGCTACAAGAGCTTTGTGTTGAACTACAATATGCAGGGGATGGTGAAGACCATTCTTGAAGTATTTTCAATGCTGAAGTCAACAGAGGTTGAAATCAAGAAAGAACATCAAGTGTTGATGGTCAATAAGACCACTAAGTTCAAGAAGGGCAAGGGTAAGAAGAACATCAAGAAAGACGACAAAGATGTTGCCGCGCCCGGTAAGCCAGTTGCCGGGAAGAAGTCAAAGAATGGACCCAAGCCTGAGACTGAGTGCTTTTATTGCAAGGAGAAGGGTCACTGGAAGCGGAACTGCCCCAAATACTTAGCGGACAAGAAGGCTAGCAACACTAAAGGTATATGTGATATACATGTAATTGATGTGTACCTTACCAGTACTCGTAGTAACTCCTGGGTATTTGATACCGGTGCCGTTGCTCACATTTGTAACTCACAGCAGGAGCTGCGGAATAAGCGGAGACTGGCGAAGGACGAGGTGACGATGCGCGTCGGGAATGGTTCCAAGGTCGATGTGATCGCCGTCGGCACGCTACCTCTACATTTACCTACGGGATTAGTTATGAACCTCAATAATTGTTATTTAGTGCCAAGTTTGAGCATGAACATTGTATCTGGATCTCGTTTAATACGAGATAGCTACTCATTTAAATCTGAGAATAATGGTTGTTCTATTTATATGAGAGATATGTTTTATGGTCATGCCCCGATGGTCAATGGTTTATTCTTAATGAATCTCGAACGTAATATTACACATATTCATAGTGTGAATACCGAAAGATGTAAAGTAGATAACGATAGTCCCACATACTTGTGGCACTGCCGCCTTGGTCACATTGGTGTCAAGCGCATGAAGAAGCTCCATGTTGATGGATTTTTAGAGTCTCTAGATTATGAATCATTTGACACATGCGAACCATGCCTCATGGGCAAAATGACCAAGACTCCGTTCTCCGGAACAATGGAGCGAGCAACCAACTTATTGGAAATCATACATACCGATGTGTGCGGTCCAATGAGCGTTGAGGCTCGCGGAGGATATCGTTATGTTCTCACTCTCACTGATGACTTGAGCAGATATGGGTATATCTACTTGATGAAACACAAGTCTGAGACCTTTGAAAAGTTCAAGGAATTTCAGAATGAGGTAGAGAATCAACGTGACCTAAAGATAAAGTTCCTACGATCAGATCGTGGAGGAGAATATTTAAGTCATGAATTTGGTACACACTTAAGGAAATGTGGAATCGTTTCACAACTCACGCCGCCTGGAACACCTCAGCGTAACGGTGTGTCCGAACGTTGTAATCGCACTCTATTGGATATGGTGCGATCTATGATGTCTCTTACCGATTTACCACTATCATTTTGGGGATATGCTCTAGAGACAGCTACATTCACTTTAAATAGGGCACCGTCTAAATCCGTTGAGACGACACCGTATGAATTATGGTTTGGGAAGAAATCTAAGCTGTCATTTCTAAAAGTTTGGGGATGCGATGCTTATGTCAAGAAACTTCAACCTGAAAAGCTCGAACCCAAGTCGGAAAAATACGTCTTCATAGGATACCCTAAGGAAACCATTAGGTATACCTTCTACTTAAGATCCGAGGGCAAGATCTTTGTTGCCAAGAATGGATCCTTTTTGGAAAAAGAGTTTCTCTCGAAAGAAGTAAGTGGGAGGAAAGTAGAACTCGATGAAGTACTACCTCTTGAACCGGAAAGTAGTGTAGCTCAGGAAAATGTTCCTGTGGTGCCTACACCAACTGGAGAGGAAATTAATGATGATGATCAAGGTACTTCGGATCAAGTTACTACTGAACCTCGTAGGTCCACAAGGACACGTTCCACACCAGAGTGGTATGGCAACCCTGTCCTGGAAATCATGTTGTTAGACAACGGTGAACCTTCGAACTATGAAGAAGCGATGGCGGGCCTAGATTCCAACAAATGGCTTGAAGCCATGCAATCCGAGATAGAATCCATGTATGAAAACAAAGTATGGACTTTGACAGACTTGCCCGATGATCGGCGAGCGATAGAAAACAAATGGATCTTTAAGAAGAAGACGAACGCGGATGGTAATATTACCATCTATAAAGCTCGACTTGTCACTAAGGGTTATCGACAAGTTCAAGGGGTTGACTACGATGAGACATTCTCTCCCGTAGCGAAGCTGAACTCCGTCCGAATCATGTTAGCAATTGCCGCATACTATGATTATGAGATATGGCAGATGGACGTCAAAACAGCATTCCTTAATGGACATCTTAAGGAAGAACTGTATATGATGCAGCCGGAGGGTTTTGTCGATCCTAAGAACGCTAACAAAGTATGCAAGCTCCAGCGATCCATTTATGGGCTGGTGCAAGCATCTCGGAGTTGGAACATTCGCTTTGATGAGATGATCAAAGCGTTTGGGTTTATGCAGACTTATGGAGAAGCCTGCTGTCGGTGTCAAAACCGGCGGATCTCGGGTAGGGGGTCCCGAACTGTGCGTCTAGGCGGATGGTAACAGGAGACGAGGGACACGATGTTTTACCCAGGTTCGGGCCCTCTTGATGGAGGTAAAACCCTACGTCCTGCTTGATTAATATTGATGATGTGTGTTACAAGAGTGGATCTACCACGAGATCAAGGAGGCTAAACCCTAGAAGCTAGCCTATGGTATGATTGTTGTAATGGTTGTTCGTCCTACGGACTAAAGCCCTCTGGTTTATATAGGCACCGGAGAGGGCTAGGGTTACACAAAGTCGGTTACAATGGTAGGAGATCTACATATCCGTATCACCAAGCTTGCCTTCCACGCCAAGGAAAATCCCATCCGGACACGGGATGAAGTCTTCAATCTTGTATCTTCATAGTCTTGGAGTCCGGCTGACGATGATAGTCCGGCTGTCCGGACACCCCCTAGTCCAGGACTCCCTCAGTAGCCCCTGAACCAGACTTCAATGACGATGAGTCCAGCGCGCATATTGTTCGGCATTGCAAGGCGGGTTCCTCCTCCGAATAATCCATAGAAGATTGTGAACACCAGGATAGTGTCCGGCTCTGCAAAATAAATTCCACATTCCACCGTAGAGAGAATAATATGTACACAAGTTCAATATGCTGACGTATTTTGTGGCATGACGTCACACCACTACCAAGCCTTTACATGAATCGTTTTTTAATATACCACCTCAGCGCATTTAGCGAAGCGGTTTCCTTGGCACGTCTTGTCGAAGCAGAGATCGTGTTCCCCTCATTCCGGGATCCTCATCAATACGGACGTGGGTAACCCAACCGCGCCCGTTGCCCCGCCCCCTCTATCAGAGGCGAGTCCCGAACGGTCACGGGGACGGCTCTTGGTATTCCCCTTCTTTATAACGGGACCAAGGCTCGTTTCTTTTCTTCAATCCTCAATCGAATCTACTCCTTGCCCCGAGTTCCAACACTCAGAGCCCCAGATTCGAGCGCTTCGGACCTTCAACAATGTCCGGCTCCGACCTACAGGGCCGGTGGATGCCTTCCTCCGTCACGGAAGAAGTCGTGCTAAAGCTGCGAGAGGCCAAGTACCTGTCTTACGAGATTTCACATAGGTTGCCCGTCAAAGGGCAAGTCATCCCCACCCCCGAGCCCAACGAGTATGTCGTGTTTGTATCCCACCTCCGTCGGGGTTTAGGCTTCCCGATGGATCCTTTTGTGAGAGGGCTCATGTTTTACTACGGGTTGGAATTCCACGACTTGGCTCCGGAGTCCATCCTCCATGTCTCTTCATTCATTGTTTTTTGCGAAGCCTTCCTTCGCGTTACCCCTCACTTCGGCTTGTGGCTTAAGACCTTCGACGTGGAGCCGAAGATGATCGAGGGGTGTCAAGCAGAGTGCGGCGGGGCGGTTGTAAGCAGAAGGGTCGACGCTCCATGGCCCGAGGGCTCTTTTTAGGAGGAGCTTGGCTTGTGGCAGCAGGAGTGGTTCTACATAACCACTCCCAGGGGCAGCAGGCAGAAGCCGCCACCCATCTTCCGCTCGGGCCCTCCGCAGCGGCTGGTGTCATGGGTCAGCCAAGGGCTCAATTGGGGGCCGTCAAAGGACGTGCCCCTATTGCAGGGCCGGATTCAAGACCTCCAGGCGAGGGAGATCGATCTGATCGTGGTGATGCAGGTCATGCTGATTAGGCGTCTTCTGCCCTGCAAACATCGTCCTCTCCGGCTGTGGGAGTTTAATCCGGAGGGACCACGAATTCTCCAACACTTCATGGGTGCGATACCCATGGAGATGTATAAACTGTTCTTCGGATCATGAGAGGCGTGCCCGGAATTGACCGAGGACGCCGGCCTAAGCTGCAATCGCCCGGATACACAAGCAAGTAGCTCCGTGTCCGGACATACCGTTTCTTCTTTTGCCTTTCTATGATTCGCTTTCTGACCAATCACCCTCTACACAGGAGTGGATAGCGCAAGCAAAACTCATACGGTGTCCGACTCCCCTCCCAGAGACCGCGCCGGATTCCATGCTGGTCAGGATGCTGGAGGTCGCGCCTACAGAGGAAGGCGAAGGGGAGAACAGAGGAACTACCGCCTCAACCAAGGAGGCTTTTGAGGAGGGGGGGGGATCGAGAATCCCTCCTTCCAGGGGGAGAAGAGGACCGTCTCCGAAAACCCGGAGGCCAAAGCCCCCAAGCGGGGGAAGAGATCTTCACCAGAGGGTCGTGCGTCCGGAGAGGCTCCGGCCGCACAGTCTCCCCTAAAGAATCAGCCCTCCAACGAGCCGTAAGTGGAAAAAAGGGAGTTTTGTAAATAAGGGACATCCTTATTTGTGCTTCTGAGGATAACTTAAGTTTTTACCTTGTAGTTCGGATCTCTGTCCTTCTCAGATGAGCTCGTCTTTGGGGGAACTCCGTCCGAAGATGATGGAGAGCGAGACGCCTCCATCTGTCGCCCCGTCGGATAGGGGGGACAAGCCTGAAGTGTCATCACGGAGGGTATCCCTGAGTCCGGCAGGGCCGAATAATTCGGCACCAACTGGTGCGCGGCCGGGGGAGCTGAAGGATCTGCTTGAGAGGGCGTCCATCTCAGAAGGTCACCGTACACTGATGAGTACGGTGATTGAAAGAATTTCGTCCGCCGAGGGCGGAATGCAGGATGCCGTCAGGAGTTTGCTGGCGGGGTTTGAGGTACGTAAAAATGACATACCCTTTGACAGTTTTACACATAAAGTGCGCCCTGTATAGATAGTAGCCCCTGAGACTCGGTAGGGTGTCGAGAACGACAGCGTGCCGAGGATCAAAATCCCAGGTATTGATTTACACCTTTCCTAAGCAGGTGGCGGACAGTTCGGTGGCTAGCCGGACAGATAGAGTTGCCGAACTAAAGCGGCAGCTCGACGTTGCGGATGCGGACATCGCGCTGGTCAATAAACGACTTAACGAGTCACAAGGTAGGTTTTTTCTCCGTGGTCACCTAGTAAGGGAGCCGAAGCCCACTCCTTACAACATGTGTGTTCAATGCAGATGGTGCCGCTGCTGTGGAGAGCCTTCGGGCGGAACTTGCTCAAGCCAAGGAGCAAGCCAGAAGGAGTGATGCGGCTGCCTCTAGGGTGGCCGAAGAGCTAAAAGCCGAAAGGGCTGCACACTGCCGAAGCAGGAAGGAAATGGCCGAAATGGCCGTGAAGTTGAAAGATGCTACCGACCGCAATGACATTCTTGAAAAGGAATGCCTAGCGGAGCAAGAAGACCCGGGGAAGGCCACCGCCGAGGCCAAGGATGCCCGTACTGCAATGCGGGCTATAAAGGACGAGCTGCGCCAGGCCGGAGACATTGTGGCCGACAAGCCCTTTCTGCTGCGCCGAAGTTTTACAGATGCAAAGTATGCTCAGCTTGGCCAGCTGTGGGGTCCGGAGGATCCTTATATGGACTTAGCGGCGAGTGCGGCAGATGCCGTTGTGCACTTCCGAAGTCAGAAGGATCACAAGACGGAAGAGCTATTTTGGTCTCAATTCCATAGTCCGGAGCTTTCACTTCCGCTGACCGATCGGCTGGCCGAGTGGGCTGAACTGAATAGGTTGTCCGGACTTGCCATGACGGATATTGTGGCTCATGTCTGGCCGGATGGGCCCAAACCGAAGAGTTATTTTGGCTTATTGCAGCAATTCCTTGGGGCGGTGCCACATATCAAGGCGATGAAGCGGTCGACTTGCATAGAAGGTGCGCGGATGGCCCTTGCCCGTGTGAAGACACATTGGACAGAGATGGATGCCACCGCTGTTGCGACCCAGGGTTCGGACGAGAGCCGGTTACCTACCGAGCACTATTTTGGGGAAGTTCTACGTGGTGCTCGTGTAATAGAGTCGCAGTGCTCAAAAAATGTCATGTTCAAGTGAACGTTTTTGTTTGTAAAACGATGTTTACGATTTCAGCGATTTTTGGTACTTGTGTGTTCAAGTATTGAAACATCTCCTGTGCGGCCGTTGATGTATACTTGTGTATAACCTGAAAGATGGCAGTCTTCGGCTTCAGCCCCCACGCACATGGTGCGGGGGTGTTTGCGAAATAGCGTGTTTTCACACTTAATCCAACGTCTTGGTCCTATTAAAGAGGTGATAGCGTAGCAAACGAGGCAACCGGACTATAATGCTTTATCACTTTCACTTAGACATAGGAGTTCGAAGGTGGGGCTACGATATAGCCCCTAGGGGCACCGCGCTCTCCGAATTTGGGGCGCGTGTGTGCCTGACCGGGAAGCGGTCCTTCGCCAAAGCGGAGGAATTCTAAACATTCCCGAGGTCGATCGAGTGGTTGACCAGTCTCTCGCTTCATCATGACAGTCAGTTTTCGGCTTTCTCTACTGAGGCGCTCACTCGGCCGAGCCGGGGCACAATCGCAGTAGTTCTCCTGGTGCCGCGTTAGCCGACGATGCGGAACGTAAGGCAGCAAAACACAGGAGCCGGGCAAACCCAACATTTGACCAAAGACATGATTCAGAGCTGATGCATATAAGGCCTAACTCGAGATGCCGAACACTCCCTGAGGTGTTCGGTCTTTATGATGACGGGCAGATCAATGCCCTAAGCCCCTAGTGTCCAGGTACGCGCAAGATCCTCTGACGCGGCCGATGCCAAAATGTCAGCCTCCTCACTGGTTATGATGAGAAACCAGGGGATGTATATGTAACACCCCGGATACAACTTTCCATATTCGTGACTCCAACTCTTGCCTTTTCCGGAGATGCGATATGATATTTCCTCCGTGGTTGGGTTTTGTTCTTTTGTTTTTGCATTTTGTTCTTGTCATGCATTTCATCTCATGTCATCATTCGCATTGCATCCATATGTTTTCATAAAACTCGTAACCATTCGCAGTTGCCCTTTCTTTCTTTGCCTGCGTTGGCATTTGTCAGGCCCTTGTCCTCGTTGACCTCCTCGGACCGCTTTGCCTTTGTTGACCTTCTCGCAGACCATTTGGACCCCTCTCTTCTCTCTTTCTCCGAGACCAACAAAACCCCCTTGACCCCGTGGCCTTTCATCAGACCCCATTGTCTTTGTTTTCCCCGTCTCATCTAAATGCCTACCCTCTCTACACTTTGCTCCGTCCCCCTCGCGCGCTTCCGAAACTTCCCCGAACCCGAACCGAGCTGTCGTTACCGTTGGATCCGGATCATCTCCAAACATCCCGAAAAATCTCCGTTTTCTTAATTAGACTTCCCTAGTCTATTTTTCCGTCCGTACGATTACGATCGGAGGGACGAGATAGCCCCTAGTCTAACCCACCCGCTATATATACTAGTCTAAACCGAGACCAAATCTCTAATTTCTAGGGATCCTCCTAGCCGCCGCCAGTTTGCCCCTCCAGGATTGCTTCCCCGCCCAACCAATGCCATCCACCTCCTTCCACCTCGGGATCCCCTCCCGATCAAAAAATCCACCCACTCTCCTTCGATTTCCCTACCGAGCCAACCACCTTCCCCTCTCGATCCATGGTTGCCTCCTCCCTGCCTTCTTCGCCAACCACCAGATCAAGCCCCGTGCTCCCCACCACCTCGTCCTCGTGAGCTCCTCCCGTGTGCGCCTCCACTCGACCCCGTCGCCCTCTGCCTTTGTCCTGCACTGCCAGCAGCAGCAGCGCCCCGCGCTCGTCGCCCTCTGCCAGGAGCGCCGACGCATGTCTTCATCGCCACCAACAGGAGCAGGAGCTCCCATGGCCGCCGCCGCCATCCTGCCTGTCCTATAGGAGCTCCCCGCCCCCGGATCGGGTCGCCTCCGCCCGGTTCCTCTCGCGACGTTGCTTCGCGATGCCCTGCCCTCGGCAAGCCCTGCCGCCGCCGCGCCTACATCGCCTGGGGCCGCCCCGCCAAGTACCTCTGACCAGCCTCTTGTCTGAATTTCTCCCCCCGCCATGGCCTTGCAGCTCCCGCTGCCGCTCTGCTCCGTTCGTGGCCGTCTCCGACAGATCCGACGCGGTCCCGTGTCTTCGGCCTCGTCCCCGCCTCCAGGGCGCCACCGCGGCCTTCCTCCTGCTGCTCGATCCCCTGCCTCGCCCTGTTTGTGTTCTTCAGAAACAACAGCAGCAACAGCGAGCGAGGAGCTCGCCCGGTCCAGCCGTGCGTTGACCGTGCTGGTCAGCTGCGTGGGCTGCTAGCCGCGCCAAGGCCCAGCCGCGCCAGATCCGGCCTGCCTGGCCTCCTCCCCACCGAGCCGACCCAAGTGGCTTGGTGAGCAGCCCCGACCTTTTTCCTTTATTGGGCGTCCGTCCAGATTCGGCCTGTGTACGTTTTTTTCCTTAACTGTGATTTAATCAATTTCCAGGGATTTACAGATTTGCAGAAAAACCGTCCATGTTCATGCATCAATAATTAATTAACCATGCATCGGATTAAAACAAATTATATATGTAAGATGCTTAGAATTTTATCTAGTTTAATATTTTGCCACTTTCATCCCTGTTAAAAATGTTTAAATTGCTGTTTGCATTAATTTGCTTAAATGCCATGCTAAAATGATTTATTTCATAACTAAATAACCGGAGCTCGGTTTTAAATAAACTTTATATGTAAATGGGGTGGAAAAATGCCTAGTTTAACATGGTGCACTTTACTTTCCTGTTTAACAACTCTAAAATATGTTTTAGGACAGAACAGTACCAAATCTAAAATATGCACATGAGGATTTTCCGGAATTGTTGTTTGTTATTTCCGGCCTCATTTAAACTTGCCTAAATAGTTACTTTACTTATGCTTCAGCTCTTGCCATGTTTAACAACATTTAATATTGTTGAGTAGCTTATAACGAGATCAAACTAAATAATGGGTGTGGTGTTTCGTCAATATGCAACTCGTTGCATATTAAGCTCCACTTAATTTGTAGTATTATTTGTTGCACTTTGCCATGCCATGCCTTATTAAACCGGACATGCATCATATTTGATTGTGCATCATGCCATGTTTATGCTTGTGCATTTACCATGTTGTTTGTTTCTTTTCGGTGTTGCTTCTTAGTTCCAGTAATGTTGCGATTGTGAGGATTTGTTCGACTGCTCCCGTTCGTCTTCTTCATGGACTCGTTCTTCTTCCTTGTGGGATTTCAGGCAAGATGACCGCTACCCTGGATCTCACTACTATCATTGCTATGCTAGTTGCTTCGTTCTATCGCTATGCTGCGTTACCTATCTTTTGCTCATCAAGCCTCCCATATTGCCATGAACCTCTAACCTTTGACACCTTTCCTACGCAAACCGTTGCTTGGCTATGTAACCGCTTTGCTCAGCCCCTCTTATAGCGTTGTTAGTTGCAGGTGAAGTTAAAGATTTCTCCATGGTGGACAGGATTTTGATTGGGATATCACAATATCTTTTATATTATTAATGCATCTATATACTTGGTAAAGGGTGGAAGACTCGGCCTTTTGCCTGGTGTTTTGTTCCACTCTTGCCGCCCTAGTTTCCGTCATACCGGTGTTATGTTCCCGGATTTTGCGTTCCTTACGCGGTCAGGTGATTTATGGGACCCCCTTGACAGTTCGCTTTGAATAAAACTCCTGCAGCAAGGCCCAACCTTGGTTTTACCATTTGCCTCACCACCACCTATACCCTTCCTTTGGGTCGGCCAACCCAAGGGTCATCTTTATTTTAGCCCCCCCGGGCCAGTGCTTGTCTAAGTGTTGGTCCGAACCGAGCAGCCTGCGGGGCCACCTCGGGGCAACTCGAGGGTTGGTTTTACTCGTTGCTTGACTTATCCGGTGTTGCTCCCATTGGGCGGATATGTGCAGCTCCTATCGGGATTGTCGGCGCATCGGGCGGCTTTGCTGGTCTTGTTTTACCATTGTCGAAATGTCTTGTAAACCGGGATTCCGAGTCTGATCGGGTCTTCCTGGGGGAAGGAATATCCTTCGTTGATCGCGAGAGCTTATCATGGGCTAAATCGGGACACCCCTGCAGGGTATAATCTTTCGAAAGCCATGCCTGCGGTTATAGGCAGATGGGAATTTGTTAATGTCTGGTTGTAGATAACTTGACACCAGATCCAAATTAAAACGCATCAACCGCGTGTGTAGCCGTGATGGTCTCTTCTCGGTGGAGTTCGGGAAGTGAACACGGTTTTGGGTTATGTTTGACGTAAGTAGGAGTTCAGGATCACTTCTTGATCATTGCTAGCTTCACGACCGTTCTGAATGTTCTCTTCTCTCTCTTATTTGCGTATGTTAGCCACCATATATGCTTAGTCGCTGCTGCAACCTCACCACTTTACCCCTTCCTTTCCCATTAAGCTTTGCTAGTCTTGATACCCATGGTAATGGGATTGCTGAGTCCTCGTGGCTCACAGATTACTACAACGATAGTTGCAGGTACAGGTTATTCGATGACCATGACGCGAGAACGATGCTTGCTTGCGTTGAGTTCTTCTTCTGCTTCTTCTTCGATCAGGGGATAGGTTCTAGGTCGGCAGCCTGGGCTAGCAGGGTGGATGTCATTTGAGCTTCCGTTTGTGTTCCATCCGTAGTCGGATGTTGCTCTTATGTAAGATGATGTTGTATTCGTGTGGCATTGTATGCCTTTTGTATGTATCCCCATCTATTATGTAATGTTGATGTAATGATATCCACCTTGCAAAAGCGTTTTAATATGCGGGTCTATCCTTGGTGGGACCTTCGAGTTCCTTTTGAATAGGGTCGCATATTGGGCGTGACAAGTTGGTAATCAGAGCCTCGACCTGCCATAGGAGCCCCCTTGATTGTTGGCCGTTGTTGAGTCTAGAAGAAAACTATTTTGAGTCTTAGGATTATATATATCGGAGAGTAGGATTCTTTTTACTTCTCAGCCCCCTTCGTCGCTCTGGTGAGGTCTCCTGACGTAGATGTTTTGTCTTTCCTCTCCTCAAATTTCACTAAAAAAAATTTAGGATCACGCGGGTATCTTGGGATCATTCCGATATTCTTATGACGAGAACATTGTTCTTGGTGCCTCCTGACATTTAGGGGTTGTGGCAGTGTCCCGGGGAGTTGAGCTCCGAGGTGTTGTCGTCATAATTTTATCGTTGCAGTTGTGGAATACCTGAGTTTTGCCGACATCGAAAATCTCTTTTATGCAGTTGTTGGTGAGATAACCTCGAAGCCACCCAGTACTGGGGAGTTCGGGAGTATTTCCATAGCTCGTATAACGGATGCTTTTCGAAGGTTGAGGTACACGATTTCCGGAGTTTTCTTGGTTATGTGTTGACGGATGGATGCAGCTGGATGTAGGGAATGTTAGTTTGGGTGAGATATAATGCTTCCCCTGTATCCCCAACACCAGATTGCATAACCAGAAAGTTTCGGGAGTTTTATAGGTGGGAATTCAAGTAGCTCCTAGAATATCTTTCCGACAGATGCATGATATGGGATTGGGTAAATCTCTATCATATGTATTTGTTCCGGCTTATTCTGCAAGCCAAATCCTTTGTTTTGTTTTATTTGTGGTATTCGAGTTGCTTCGAAGTCAAGTGTTGATTCCATACCTTTCAAGCGGTGTTCTCATATTTCTATGGGAGTGTTAATCCTTTTGATCATCGAGATTGTCATGTTAACTCTTTTCCAACCGGTGTGCTTTTCATCAAGTGGATCCGATCATTTCAATATTTGCGAGATGAATTCTAAGTTTTCTGAAAGGTGTTTGTTCCATCTTCCCCAAGTTGCCTTTGTTTCCCCGCCCTCCCAGCCTTTTCTTCAAGGACTCAGATTTCTTAATCATGTATCCTTTTATTTGAGAGAAGTCTCTTCATTCTTTTCTTTCGATGTTCTTATCCGGTGATTTCCCATGAAGATGCTCAACAGTTTCAAGTTCATCATCCTTCATTGTTGTTTCTTCTCCGGTGGATCCAATTCAAGCTTTCAGTGTTGATCACATTCCTTTCCTCGTGTCAAATGCTTTCTCATGCCGGTGCACCTCTCAATCACTCACCTCTTGCTACTCATTTGTTCCAGAGTGTTGAAGATATCTCAGAAGATTTTTATTTCCATTCTTAATCCGTTCAAGCTATTTGGAGATTATTATCTCATTCAAGCCATTTAATTCAACCGGTGCAACCTCTCTTTAAAATTGTTCAACGGTGTTTTCTTTTGAGTGGGCCCTAACCCACAGGTCTTTTCTCAGGATCTTACCTGACTCTTCTAATTTATCCGGAGCGATTTCCAAGGTATTTCGAAGTTTGACGTAAGAATGAATTTTCATCAGTCATATCCCTTCTCGAAGATCGTTTTCAAAATATTTTCATCGTTGCTTCATCATTTCTATTCTTCTTTGATCCGAAGTGCCTCAACAATTTTTGTGGTTCTCGTCATCATTCTCAACATGTGAAGACCGAAGAAGTGTTTCCTCTAAATCTTGGTCCATTCTCTTGAAGATTCTTGGTTCTAGCTAGATGCCATCCTCTCATAATTGTTTTCGATTGTGAGAATTCTTTTCACCCATCCGAAGCATTTCATGAGTTGTTTCCATTTCTTTCCTCTGAAGGCCATCATGTCATAATTCTTCATTCTCAGCGTGTAGCTACCGTTCTCCAAATCTTACCAGTGAATCGTTCAAATATCCTCTAATTAGTTCATGTTCTCTTTGTTCTCATGTATCTAAATCCCTTCAAGTATCTTCATTCGTTTTCAAAAAATTTCCAGTGAATTGTGCCCTTGCTACTCTCTTTTCCAATTTTTACGGTGGTTCATTCAAGATTCCTTTTCCTTTGCTACCGTATCATTTCATTCGTTGTTTCCAATCCCACCGGTGGTTCCATCTATACCTTCTCAAGTTTGCGCTATATCTCTTTTAATCCTTTCTACGAGAATAAGTAGTGTGCCAAATCCATTGCTTGTCGTCAATTGAATTTGATGAAGGATAAGCATACAATAAATCTTATTCTTATTTCCTCGAGGCGATTCAATTCTTTTCTTCCGGAGATTGTTGATGATGAAGTAATTCTTGTTTCTAGTGTTTCATCTTTTCTTTTTTCCGGAGTTCCAAGTTTTCTCGGTTATATCATCGCGAAGCTCCACCTAAATTATTGCAAGGCTTCACCTTGTGTTTTCAACTTCTCTTCCTGTCTATCACCCTTTTATTACCGGGGTTCTTCATGGAGGCTCTACATGGTGGTTCGTCAAGGATTCCTTTCATTCTTCAATTGTTCTTCAAGATTTCTCTCGAAGTTATGATCCGCCAAGCTATTCTCAAAATTAAACATGGTGCTCAACACATGTTTTGTTTTGAGGAGATCAAGTTTTCTTCTTCTTCTTGCATTTCGAAGTGCAATTCTTTCTACCTTATCTTTTGAGATGGTGTTATGTCATTCTTTACAATTTGAGTTTGTATTTCATGATTCACATGTTGTCAAGAATGAGGTATTTTAAATCCATTAATCCCTCCATTGGAGTTATCTTGGTTTAGGTTTCATCTAAAGCCTTCCCTAAGGAATGGTGCTAATTGTGGTGCCTATCGATAATCCAACTTTCCTCCTATTCTCTCATTAAAAGGCGTTTTCATCTCCTTGCTGATCTCAATCCAATTAATAGTTTTCCATTAGTGGCCGGTTGTCACCTCATTTTTTGAGATGTTTTCCATAAGCCCACAACAAGCTTGTGCTTCTCGTTATTGATTTTCCAACAACTCCGTTCGATTCTTCTTTGCAAGGATGCTTTCCAAGTTCACTTGTGGCAAAAGTTGTCATTTTCTTCTCCGTCCCTTTATCCCAACGGTCCAACTTCTATTCTTTCGTTACGGAGGCATCGTGATATTGTGCTCTTTACCCATCACCTCGTTTTGTGAGGATCGTGTTCTTTTCATGCTTATCCATTTAACCGGAGTGTTGTGTCATCTCTTCAAGTTCTTTTCATCTTATCAAGTTTTCCTTCTTCCTTCAGTCGGAGTGCTGTCCAAATTATATCATTCTTATTCATTCCTATCTCGTTTCAACAAGATTGGTTTCAATTCCTTCTTGTTCATTGTACTCGTCATTCACAGCTTTGCAACCTCCAACATTAACATGGTGTTCCTTGTTTCTCTTTTCCATTGGAATGCTCTCAATTTCGTTTAACTCTATTGTGTTATTCTTTCAAGTTTTCAACCTCAAGGTTCATTGGTTTCACTCGTTTGTCAAAGAAGCAATTTAGTTTACCTCTTCTCTTCCTCTTTCGTTTCTCTCCGGTGCCATCCTAGATCTAGGGACGAGATCCTCTCGTAGTGGTGGAGTGTTGTAACGCCCCGGATACAACTTTCCATATTCCTAACTCCAACTCTTGCCTTTTCCGGAGATGCGATATGATATTTCCTCCGTGGTTGGGTTTTGTTCTTTTGTTTTTGCATTTTGTTCATGTCATGCATTTCATCTCATGTCATCATTCGCATTGCATCCATATGTTTTCATAAAACTCGTAACTGTTCGCAGTTGCCCTTTCTTTCTTTGCCTGCGTTGGCATTTTGTCAGGCCCTTGTCCTCGTTGACCTCCTCGGACCGCTTTGCCTTTGTTGACCTTCTCGCAGACCATTTGGACCCCTCTCTTCTCTCTTTCTCCGAGACCAACAAAACCCCCTTGACCCCGTGGCCTTTCATCAGACCCCATTGTCTTTGTTTTCCCCCTCTCATCTAAATGCCTACCCTTTCTACACTTTGCTCAGTCCCCCTCGCGCGCTTCCGAAACTTCCCCGAACCCGAACCGAGCTGTCGTTACCGTTGGATCCGGATCATCTCCAAACATCCCAAAAACATCTCCATTTTCTTAATTGGACTTCCCTAGTCTATTTTTCCATCCGTCCGATTACGATCGGAGGGACGAGATAGCCCCTAGTCTAACCCACCCGCTATATATACTAGTCTAAACCGAGACCAAATCCCTAATTTCTAGGGATCCTCCTAGCCGCCGCCAGTTTGCCCCTCCTGGATTGCTTCCCTGCCCAACCAATGCCATCCACCTCCTTCCACCTTGGGATCCCATCCCGATCCAAAAATCCACCCACTCTCCTTCGATTTCCCTACCGAGCCAACCACCTTCCCCTCTCGATCCATGGTCTCCTCCTCCCTGCCTTCTTCGCCAACCACCAGATCAAGCCCCGTGCTCCCCACCACCTCGTCCTCGCGAGCTCCTCCCGTGTGCGCCTCCACTCGACCCCGTCGCCCTCTGCCTTAGTCCTGCACCGCCAGCAGCAGCAGCGCCCCGCGCTCGTCGCCCTCTGCCAGGAGTGCCGACGCCTGTCTTCATCGCCACCAACAGGAGCAGGAGCTCCCATGGCCGCCGCCACCGTCCTGCCTGTCCCGCAGGAGCTCCCCGCCCCCGGATCGGGTCGCCTCCGCCCGGTTCCTCTCGCGACGTTGCTTCGCGACGCCCTGCCCTCGGCAAGGCCTGCCGCCGCCGCGCCTACATCGCCAGGGGCCGCCGCGCCAAGTACCTCTGACCAGCCTCTTGTCTGAATTTCTCCCCCCGTCATGGCCTTGCAGCTCCCGCTGCCGCTCTGCTCCGTTCGTGGCCGTCTCCGATAGATCCGACGCGGTCCCATGTCTTCGGCCTCGTCCCTGCCTCCAGGGCGCCGCCGGCAAGCCCTCCAGTGCCGCAGCGGCCTTCCTCCTGCTGCTCGATCCCCTGCCTCACCCTGTTTCTGTTCTTCAGAAACAACAGCAGCAGCAGCGAGCGAGGAGCTCGCCCGGTCCAGCCGTGTGTTGACCGTGCTGGTTAGCTGCGTGGGCTGCCAGCCGCGCCAGATCCGGCCTGCCTGGCCTCCTCCCCACCGAGCCGGCCCAAGTGGCCTGGTGAGCAGCCCCGGCCTTTTTCCTCTATTGGGCGTCCGTCCAGATTCGGCCCGTGTACGTTTTTTTCCTTAACTGCGATTTAATGAATTTCCAGGGATTTACAGATTTGCAGAAAAACCCTCCATGTTCATGCATAAATAATTAATTAACCATGCATCGGATTAAAACAAATTATATATGTAAGATGCTTAGAATTTTATCTAGTTTAATATTTTGCCACTTTCATCCCTGTTAAAAATGTTTAAATTGCTGTTTGCATTAATATGCTTAAATGCCATGCTAAAATGATTATTTCATAACTAAATAACCGTAGCTCGGTTTTAAATAAACTTTATATGTAAATGGGGTGGAAAATGCCTAGTTTAACATGGTGCACTTTACTTTCCTGTTTAACAACTCTAAAATATGTTTTAGGGCAGAACAGTACCAAATCTAAAATATGCACATGAGGATTTTCCGGAATTGTTGTTTGTTATTTCCGGCCTCATTTAAACTTGCCTAAATAGTTACTTTACTTATGCTTCAACTCTTGCCATGTTTAACAACATTTAATATTGTTGAGTAGCTTATAACGAGATCAAACTAAATAATGTATGTGCTGTTTCGTCAATATGCAACTCGTTGCATATTAAGCTCCACTTAATTTGTAGTATTATTTGTTGCACTTTGCCATGCCATGCCTTATTAAACTGGACATGCATCATATCTGATTGTGCATCATGCCATGTTTATGCTTGTGCATTTACCATGTTGTTTGTTTCTTTTCGGTGTTGCTTCTTAGTTCCAGTAATGTTGCGATTGTGAGGATTTGTTCGACTGCTCCCGTTCGTCTTCTTCGTGGACTCGTTCTTCTTCCTTGCGGGATTTCAGGCAAGATGACCGCTACCCTGGATCTCACTACTATCATTGCTATGCTAGTTGCTTCGTTCTATCGCTATGCTGCGTTACCTATCTTTTGCTCATCAAGCCTCCCATATTGCCATGAACCTCTAACCTTTGACACCTTTCCTACGCAAACCGTTGCTTGGCTATGTAACCGCTTTGCTCAGCCCCTCTTATAGCGTTGTTAGTTGCAGGTGAAGTTAAAGATTTCTCCATGGTGGACAGGATTTTGATTGGGATATCACAATATCTTTTATATTATTAATGCATCTATATACTTGGTAAAGGGTGGAAGACTCGGCCTTTTGCCTGGTGTTTTGTTCCACTCTTGCCGCCCTAGTTTCCGTCATACCGGTGTTATGTTCCCAGATTTTGCATTCCTTACGCGGTCAGGTGATTTATGGGACCCCCTTGACAGTTCGCTTTGAATAAAACTCCTCCAGCAAGGCCCAACCTTGGTTTTACCATTTGCCTCACCATCACCTATACCCTTCCTTTGGGTCGGCCAACCCAAGGGTCATCTTTATTTTAGCCCCCCCGGGCCAGTGCTTGTCTAAGTGTTGGTCCGAACCGAGCAGCCTGCGGGGCCACCTCGGGGCAACTCGAGGATTGGTTTTACTCGTAGCTTGACTTATCCGGTGTTGCTCCCATTGGGCGGATATGTGCAGCTCCTATCGGGATTGTCGGCGCATCGGGCGGCTTTGCTGGTCTTGTTTTACCATTGTCGAAATGTCTTGTAAACCGGGATTCCGAGTCTGATCGGGTCTTCCTGGGGGAAGGAATATCCTTCGTTGATCGCGAGAGCTTATCATGGGCTAAGTCGGGACACCCCTGCAGGGTATAATCTTTCGAAAGCCATGCCTGCGGTTATAGGCAGATGGGAATTTGTTAATGTCCGGTTGTAGATAACTTGACACCAGATCCGAATTAAAACGCATCAACCGCGTGTGTAGCCGTGATGGTCTCTTCTCGGTGGAGTCCGGGATGTGAACACGGTTTTGGGTTATGTTTGACGTAAGTAGGAGTTCAGGATCACTTCTTGATCATTGCTAGCTTCACGACCGTTCCGCTTGTTCTCTTCTCGCTCTTATTTGCGTATGTTAGCCACCATATATGCTTAGTCGCTGCTGCAACCTCACCACTTTACCCCTTCCTTTCCCATTAAGCTTTGCTAGTCTTGATACCCATGGTAATGGGATTGCTGAGTCCTCGTGGCTCACAGATTACTACAACAACAGTTGCAGGTACAAGTTATTCGGTGACCATGACGCGAGAGCGATGCTTGCTTGCGTTGAGTTTTCTTCTTCGATCAGGGGATAGGTTCCAGGTCGGCAGCCTGGGCTAGTAGGCTGGATGTCGTTTGAGCTTCTGTTTGTGTTTCATCCATAGTCGGATGTTGCTCTTATGTAAGATGATGTTGTATTCGTGTGGCATTGTATGCCTTTTGTATGTATCCCCATCTATTATGTAATGTTGATGTAATGATATCCACCTTGCAAAAGTGTTTCAATATGCGGGTCTATCCTTGGTGGGACCTTCGAGTTCCTTTTGGATAGGGTCGCATATTGGGCGTGATAGTGTAGCAACAAGAGACAGTAAAAAAGGTTTACGCAGGGCCTTAATCTGAAAAGAATCCTTGCAACGGGTCCCTACTGCACGTCTGCGCCTGTGTCTCCGTTGTGCGGTATCCTGGACGGGTGTAACACGCTGTTCATCTGTAAAAGAGAGGAACTTGGTTTAAAAAGAGATCGTGTCGAAAATGTATTTAAAACAGAGCATGAATAAATGAATAAAATTGAGCCTTTATTGGCTCCTTGTTGCTCATACGCACAGCCCCTTGTAAAGGGGTGTCTGGCTAGGGAGCCCCTAGTTTATTTATGCCGGACTCGTTCTAGCCGTGTCCGGGGTCTTGAACGACCTTTTAATGAGATGATGCCGCGTGGACCGGGCATTTTAAGTGTAAGAGATGCGTACTGTGGTATTGCATTAAAGAGGACAAAAGCTTCACGTCCCAATAGTGCTTGATGGCAACTTTTGAATGGGGCGACATGAAAAATTAGCTTTTCGCGTCGGAAGTTGTCGGGTGACCCGAACATAACTTCTAGTAGTAAGGAGCCCGTGCACTTGGCGGGAGGGCCTGGCGCCACTCCTTTAAAGGAAGTGTGGCTATGTCGAATTTTAGTACGGTCTACCCCCAACTTGCGGATTGTGTCCGGATATAGCAGGTTTAAGTCGCTGCCGCCATCCATTAGGACCTGTGTAAATTGCAGTCCGTCGATTATAGGATCCAATATCAGAGCAGTCCATCCTGCGTTTCGAATGCTCCTGGAATAGTCCAGGTGGTCGAAAGTAATTGGTTTTGACATCCAATCTCGGGGTTCCGCTGGGGTGGACCGTGCGACACCTACTTTGGCGGGTGCCGCATTGTTGTTTCCTGTTATCACATGAAGTGAGTTTACTGTTTTGACTTCTTGTGGGGAAGTCTTCTGTTTTCCGGTGCTCTGCTGGTGGGGTTTGTCATCATCCTCGCTTGGCGCGTCGAGCCCCTTGTGTTCGGCGTTGAGTTGGCCGGACTGTTTGAAGACCCAACAATCTCGGTGGGCGTGGTTTGCAGGCTTCCCGGGTGTACTGTGGATTTGACATATCCGATCCAAAATTTTGTTCAGGTTGGATAGCTCGTCACTGTTGTCCTTGAGGGGCAGTGTTTTGTTGTTCGGCCGCGAGCTTTTGAATCTGGCGTTAACCCTCGTGCTCTTTGGGCTCTTTTCTTTATTTCGGCGCTGGTCCTTTCTGCGCCGTGATTTTCCGTTTCCATCTCTGATCTCGGATGTACTCGGGTCGCTGGTGCTGCGTCTTGCTAGCCAGCTATCTTCCCCCGCGCAAAAGCGGGTCATGAGGCTTGTTAGCGCGGCCATTGTCCTCGGCTTCTCTTGGCCGAGGTGTCTGGCGAGCCATTCGTCTTGGACATTATGTTTAAAAGCTGCTAAGGCTTCGGCGTCCGGACAGTCGACTATTTGGTTCTTTTTGGTGAGGAACCTGTTCCAGAATTTGCGCGCTGATTCTCCGGGCTGTTGGGTTATGTGACTTAAATCGTCTGCATCCGGAGGGCGGACATAAGTCCCCTGAAAGTTTGCTCTAAACACGTCCTCGAGCTCTTCCCAGCTTGCAATTGTATTCTCTGGGAGGCTTTTGAGCCAATGCCTGGCTGGCCCTTTGAGCTTAAGGGGTAGATATTTTATGGCGTGGAGATCATCTCCTCTAGCCATATGTATATGCAGGATGTAATCCTCAATCCCGACTCCGGGGTCTGTTGTTCCGTCATATGCCTCTATGTTTACGGGTTTGAACCCTACTGGAAATTCGTGATCCAGCACCTCATCGGTGAAACATAGTGGGTGTGCGGCGCCCCTGTATTTGGGTGTGCCGTTATCTTCGAACACTCGGCGTGTTATGTTACTTCCTGGGGCCCTCTTCTTCGGTCCATAAATGGACCTGACTGGGCCATCCGTTTTGCGAAGATATTTGTGTGTGTCATGTGCTGGCTTGTATGCGGTGCCACTTGCCGCTCCTGGCCTGCCTTCTGGTCGTCTATCCGGCCAGGAGGCCTCTTTGCTTTTTAATTGCGGGGGCTCTACGGCCTCCTTGTCGAATTCGGGCAGCAACTTGCGCTTCGGGTAGCTCTTTGTTTGTTGGCTATTGCCGTATTTGTCCACGGTCTTGAGTACTTTGCTCCACCTTATTCTGAGTATGTCTTCCGCTGTTTTGAGCTTCCGCTTTTCCTTCTTCAACTTTCTTGCAGTGGCGACAAGCCTTTCTTGGAGGTTCTTATGCTCCGGTGGTGTGTCCGGTGTGAGATTGTCCCGACTGTTGTCTTCGCCGAGCGTGAGTTCATTATCCGTTTCATCCTGTTCGGATGGCTGCTTGGTTGCATGTTCGTCGCCCACTGGTTTGCCCTGCGCTATGGCTGGGTCATTATGAGTGATGTTGTTATCGAGGCGGGACTTGGGGCGGCGCTTGCGTTGCTGTTTTGGTTGTTTTTTGGGGGAATTATCCTTCGCCGCGTCCCGTTGTTCCTCGTTATCGCTCCCTTTTGGGGTGTCCACCATGTATATATCATGAATTGGGGTGGCTTTTTAGTGCCCTGTAGGCGCTGGTTCTTGGTCGTCTCCAGCATCGTCGTCCATACCGTCGATGTCTTCGGAGTCGTAGTCTAGTAAGTCAGTTAGGTCATCGACAGCGGCTACAAAGTGGGTGGTTAGAGGGCTTTGAATTTCTTCGTCGTCCGTATCCCAACCGTCCTAGCCGTGGTCCGGCCAGGGCTCTCCTGATAAAAAGAGATACTTTAGCGAATTCAGGATGTCGCCAAAGGGTGAGTGTTAAAAGATGTCCGCAGCGGTGAATTCCATGATCGGCGCCCAATCGGATTCGATTGGTAGGGGCGCAGGAGGTTCGGAGTCTGGCAAGGCGTCCGGCGCCTCGGAGTCACGAGCTTTGCAAGGGACAAGGTCAGTGTTCGGCTCCATCGCCGTAGAGATTGCAGCCCCCGAGGCGGTGTCCATCCACCTGTCCTCGATCTGCATGGTCGGCTCCGAACTATGGGTCAGAGCGGACTCATGTGCGGCCTCCCGGGCACTATCCGGTAGCAGAGCTAAATCATGCCCACCGTGATAGTGCGGCACGCTTGGTTGTGGCTCGAATCCGTCGAAGATCAAGTCTCCGCGGATGTCAGCCGTGAAGCTTAGGCTTCCAAACCTGACCTGACGGCCAGGGGCGTGGCTTTCGATCTGCTCCAGATGGCCAAGTGAATTGGCCCGCAGTGCGAAGCTGCCGAACACGAAGATCTGTCCGGGGAGAAAAGCCTCACCCTGGACGGCGTGGTTGTTGATTGAAGAAGCCATCAAGCCTATCAGTGACGACACAGAGGAACTCTCAATGAAAGCACCAATGTCGGTGTCAAAACCGGCGGATCTCGGGTAGGGGGTCCCGAACTGTGCGTCTAGGCGGATGGTAACAGGAGACGAGGGACACGATGTTTTACCCAGGTTCGGGTCCTCTTGATGGAGGTAAAACCCTACGTCCTGCTTGATTAATATTGATGATGTGTGTTACAAGAGTGGATCTA
This sequence comes from Triticum aestivum, assembly GCF_018294505.1. Classification (NCBI taxonomy): domain Eukaryota; kingdom Viridiplantae; phylum Streptophyta; class Magnoliopsida; order Poales; family Poaceae; genus Triticum; species Triticum aestivum. The sequence goes on from NC_057801.1 coordinate 782,100,731, forward strand.
CCACGAGATCAAGGAGGCTAAACCCTAGAAGCTAGCATATGGTATGATTGTTGTAATGGTTGTTCGTCCTACGGACTAAAGCCCTCCGGTTTATATAGGCACCGGAGAGGGCTAGGGTTACACAAAGTCGGTTACAATGGTAGGAGATCTACATATCCGTATCGCCAAGCTTGCCTTCCACGCCAAGGAAAATCCCATCCGGACACGGGACGAAGTCTTCAATCTTGTATCTTCATAGTCTTGGAGTCCGGCTGACGATGATAGTCCGGCTGTCCGGACACCCCTAGTCCAGGACTCCCTCACCTGCGTTTACAAGAAAGTGAGTGGGAGCTCTGTAGCATTTCTCATATTATATGTAGATGACATACTTTTGATGGGAAATGATATAGAACTTTTGGACAACATTAAGGCCTACTTGAATAAGTGTTTTTCAATGAAGGACCTTGGAGAAGCTGCTTACATATTAGGCATCAAGATCTATAGGGATAGATCGAGACGCCTCATAGGTCTTTCACAAAGCACATACCTTGATAAGATTTTGAAGAAGTTCAAAATGGATCAGTCCAAGAAAGGGTTCTTGCCTGTATTGCAAGGTGTGAGATTGAGCTCGGCTCAATGCCCGACCACGGCAAAAGATAAAGAAGAGATGAGTGTCATCCCCTATGCTTCAACCATAGGATCTATTATGTATGCCATGCCGTGTACCAGACCTGATGTAAACCTTGCCGTAAGTTTGGTAGGAAGGTACCAAAGTAATCCCGGCAAGGAACACTGGACAGCGGTCAAGAATATCCTTAAGTACTTGAAAAGGACAAAGGACATGTTTCTCGTTTATGGAGGTGACGAAGAGCTCGTCGTAAAGGGTTCGTCGACGCTAGCTTCCACACAGATCTGGATGACTCTAAGTCACAAACCGGATACGTGTATATGTTGAATGGTGGAGCAGTATGCTGGTGCAGCTGCAAGCAGAGCGTCGTGGCGAGATCTACATGTGAAGCGGAGTACATGGCAGCCTCAGAGGCAGCGCATGAAGCAATTTGGGTGAAGGAGTTCATCACCGACCTAGGAGTCATACCCAATGCGTCGGGGCCGATCAAACTCTTTTGTGACAACACTGGAGCTATTGCCCTTGCCAAGGAGCCCAGGTTTCACAAGAAGACCGGGCACATCAAGCGTCGTTTCAACTCCATCCGTGAAAATGTTCAAGATGGAGACATAGATATTTGCAAAGTACACACGGATCTGAATGTCGCAGATCCGTTGACTAAACCTCTTTCGCAAGCAAAACATGATCAACACCAGAACTCTATGGGTGTTCGATTCATCATAATGTAACTAGATTATTGACTCTAGTGCAAGTGGGAGACTGTTGGAAATATGCCCTAGAGGCAATAATAAAAGGATTATTATTATATTTCCTTGTTCATGATAATTGTCTTTATTCATGCTATAATTGTATTATCCGGAAATCGTAATTGAAGGAAATATGCCCTAGAGGCAATAATAAAGTTATTATTTATTTCCGTATTTCATGATAAATGTTTATTATTCATGCTATAATTGTATTAACTGGAAACATAATACATGTGTGAATACATAGACAAACATATAGTCACTAGTATGCCTCTACTTGACTAGCTCGTTTACCAAAGATGGTTATGTTTCCTCGCCATGGACAAAAGAGTTGTCATTTGATTAACGGGATCACATCATTAGGAGAATGATGTGATTGACATGACCCATTCCGTTAGCTTAGCACATGATCGTTTAGTATGTTGCTATTGCTTTCTTCATGACTTATACATGTTCCTGTAACTATGAGATTATGCAACTCCCGTTTATCGGAGGAACACTTTGGATGCTACCAAACTTCACACGTAACTGGGTGATTATAAAGGAGTACTACAGGTGTCTCCAAAGGTACATGTTGGGTTGGTGTATTTCGAGATTAGGTTTTGTCACTCCGATTGTCGGAGAGGTATCTCTAGGCCCTCTTGGTAATGCACATCACTATAAGCCTTGCAAGCAATGTGACTAATGAGTTAGTTGCGGAATGATGCATTATGTAACGAGTAAAGAGACTTGCCGGTAACGAGATTGAACTAGGTATTGGATACCTACGATCGAATCTCGGGCAAGTAACATACCAATGACAAAGGGAACAAAGTATGTTGTTATGCGGTTTGACCGATAAAGATCTTCGTAGAATATGTAGGAGCCAATATGGGCATCCAGGTTCCGCTATTGGTTATTGACCAAGAATAGTTCTAGGTCATGTCTACATAGTTCTCGAACCCGTAGGGTCCGCACGCTTAAGGTTTCGATGACAGTTTTATTATGAGTTTATGTGTTTTGATGTACCGAAGGAGTTCGGAGTCCCGGATGATATCGGGGACATGACGAGGAGTCTCGAAATGGTCGAGACGTAAAGATCGATATATTGGACGACTATATTCGAAGTTCGGGAAGGTTCCGAGTGATTCGGGTATTTTTCGGAGTACGGAGAGTTACGGGAATTCGCCGGGGAGTATATGGGCCTTATTGGGCCATACGGGAATAGAGGAGAGAGGCCAACAGGAAGGAGGCCTGCGCCCCCCCTCTGGTCCGAATTGGACAAGGGGCGCAGCCCCATTTTCCTTCTTCCTCTCCCCCTCTTTCCCCTTCTCCTACTCCAACAAGGAAGGAGGGAGTCCTACTCCACCGGGAGTAGGACTCCCCTTGGCGCGCCTCCTCCTAGGCCGGCCGCCCCCTCCCCCCTTGCTCCTTTATATACGGGGGCACGGGGGCACCCCATGACACACAAGTTGATCTACGGATCGTTCCTTAGTCGTGTGCGGTGCCCCCCTCCACCATATTCCACCTCGGTCATATCATCGCGGAGTTTAGGCGAAGCCCTGTGCCGGTAGAACATCATCATCATCACCACGCTGTCGTGCTGACGGAACTCATCCCCGAAGCTTTGCTGGATCGGAGCCCGGGGATCGTCATCGAGCTGAACATGTGCTGAACTCGGAGGTGCCGTACGTTCGGTACTTGGATCGGTCGGATCGTAAAGACGTACGACTACATCAACCGCGTTGTCATAATGCTTCCGCTTATGGTCTACGAGGGTACGTGGACATATACTCTCCCCTCTCGTTGCTATACCATCACCATGATCTTGCGTGTGCGTAGGAAATTTTTTGAAATTACTTCGTTCCCCAATAGTGGTATCAGAGCCTAGGTTTTATGCGTTGATGTTATATGCACGAGTAGAACACAAGTGAGTTGTGGGCGATACAAGTCATACTGCTTACCAGCATGTCATACTTTGGTTCAGCGGTATTGTTGGATGAAGCGGCCCGGACCGACATTACGCGTACGCTTACGCGAGACTGGTTTTACCGCCGTGCATTGCACACAGGTGACTAGCGGGTGTCACTTTCTCCAACTTTAGTTGAACCGAGTGTGGCTACGCCCGGTCCTTGCGAAGATTAAAACAACACCAACTTGACGAACTATCGTTGTGGTTTTGATGCGTAGGTAAGAACGGTTCTTGCTCAACCCGTAGCAGCCACGTAAAACTTGCAACAACAAAATAGAGGATGTCTAACTTGTTTTTGCAGGGCATGTTGTGATGTGATATGGTCAAGACGTGATGAGATATAAGTTGTTGTATGAGATGATCATGTTTTTGTTGAAGTTATCGGCAACTGGCAGAAGCCCTATGGTTGTCTCTTTGTTGCATAAGATGCAAGTGCCAAATAATTGCTTTACTTTATCGCTATGCGATAGCAATAGTTGCAAGAGCAATAGTTAGCGAGACAACCATGTGACGACACATTGATATAGATCAAGATGATGAAGATCATGGTGTCGTGCCGGTGACGATAGAGATCATGACAGTACTTTGGAGATGGAGATCAAAGGCGCAAGATGATCATGGCCATATCATGTCACATATTTTGATTGCATATGATGTTTATCTGTTATACATCTTATTCTGTTTTGTTTGACGGTAGCATTTTAAGATGATCTCTCACTAATTATCAAGAAGTGTTCTCCCTGAGTATGCACCGTTGCGAAAGTTCTTCGTGCTGAGACACCACGTGATGATCGGGTGTGATAGGCTCTACGTTCAAATACAACGGGTGCAAAACAGTTGCACACGCGAAATACTCAGGTTAAACTTGACGAGCCTAGCATATACAGATATGGCCTCGGAACACGGAGACCGAAAGGTCGAGCGTGAATCATATAGTAGATATGATCAACATAGTGATGTTCACCATTGAAAACTACTCCATCTCACGTGATGATCGGACATGGTTTAGTTGATTTGGATCACGTGATCACTTAGATGACTAGAGAGATGTCTGTCTAAGTGGGAGTTCTTAAGTAATATGATTAATTGAACTTAAATTTATCATGAACTTAGTCCTGGTAGTATTTTGCAAATTATGTTGTAGATCAATAGCTCGCGTTGTTGCTTTCATATGTTTATTTTGATATGTTCCTAGAGAAAATTGTGTTGAAAAATGTTAGTAGCAATGATGCGGATTGGATCCGTGATCTGAGGTTTATCCTCATTGCTGCATAGAAGAATTATGTCTTTAATGCACCGCTAGGTGACAGACATATTGCAGGAGCAGATGCAGACGTTATGAACGTCTAGCTAGCTCAATATGATAACTACTTGATAGTTTAGTGCACCATGCTTAACGGCTTAGAATCGGGACTTCAAAGACGTTTTGAACGTCATGGACCATATAAGATGTTCCAGGTATTGAAGTTAATATTTCAAGAAAATACCCAAGTTGAGAGATATGAAGTCTCCAACAAGTTCTATAGCTAAAAGATGGAGGAGAATCGCTCAACTAGTGAGCATGTGCTCAGATTGTCTGGGTACTTCAATCGCTTGAATCAAGTGGGAGTTAATCTTCCAGATAAGATAGTGATTGACAGAATTCTTTAGTCACCATCACTAAGTTACTAGAACTTTGTGATGAGCTATAGTATGCAAGGGATGACAAAAACGATTCCCGAGCTCTTCGTGATGTTGAAATCGACGAAGGTAGAAATCAAGAAAGAGCATCAAGTGTTGATGATTGACAAGACCACTAGTTTCAAGAAAAGGGCAAAGGGAAAGAAAGGGAAACTTCAAGTAGAATGGCAAACAAGTTTTCACTCCCGTGAAGAAGACCAAAGCTGGACCAAAGCCTGAAACTAAGTGCTTACACTGCAAAGGAAATAGTCACTGGAAGCAGAAATGCCCTAAATATTTGGTGGATAAGAAGGATGGCAAAGTGAACAAGTGTATATTTGATGTACTGGTTATTGATGTGTGCCTTACTAGTGTTTATAGTAACCCCTGAGTATTTGATACTTGTTCGGTTGCTAATATTAGTAACTCGAAACAGGAGTTACAGAATAAACAAAGACTAGTTGAGGGTGAAGTGACGATGAGTGTTGGAAGTAGTTCCAATATAGATATGATCATCATCGCACACTCCCTATACTTTCGGGATTAGTGTTAAACCTAAATAAATGTTATTTGGCATTTGCGTTGAGCATGAATATGATTTGATTATGTTTATTGCAATACGGTTATTCATTTAAAGTTAGAGAATAAATTATTATTCTGTTTACATGAATAAGACCTTCGATGGTCATACACCCAATAAAAATAGTTTGTTGGATCTCGATCATAGTAAATACACATATTCATAATATTGATACCAAAAGATGCAAAGTTAATAATGATAGTGCAACTTATTTGTGGCACTGCCGTTTGGGTCATATCAGTGTAAAGCGCATGAAGAAACACCATAAAGATGGATTTTCGGAATCACTTGGTTATGAATCATTTGATGCTTGCGAACCGTGCCTCTTTGGGCAAGATGACTAAAACTCCGTTCTCCAGAACAATGGAACAAGCTACTGACTTATTGGAAATAATACATACCGATGTATGCGATCCAATGAGTGTTGACGCTCGTGGCAAGTATCGTTATTTTCTGACCTTCACAAGATGATTTGAGCAGATATGGGTATATCTACTTGATGAAACATAAGTCTGAAATAGTTGAAAGGTTCAAAGGATTTCAGAGTGAAGGAAAAATCAGCATAACAAGAAAATAAAGTTTCTGCAATCTGATTGCGGAGACAAATATTTGAGTTACGAGTTTGGTCTTCAATTAAAACAATGTGGAATAGTTTCACAGCTCACGCCACCTGGAACACCACAACGTTATGGTGTGTCCGAACATCATAACCGCACTTTATTGGATATGGTGCGATCTATGATATCTCTTATTAGTTTACCACTATCATTTTGGGATTATGCATTAGAGACAGCTGCATTCACGTTTAATAGGGCACCATCTAAATCCGTTGAGATGACACCGTATGAACTATGGTTTAGTAGTAAACCTAAGCTGTCGTTTCTTAAAGTTTGGAGTTGCGATGCTTATATGAAAAAGGTTTTCAACCTGATAAGCTCAAACCCAAATCGGAGAAGTGCGTCTTCATAGAATACCCAAAGGAAACTATTGGGTACTCCTTATATCACAGATCCGAAGGCAAAACATTAGTTGCTAAGAATGGATCCTTTCTAGAGAAGGAGTTTCTCTCGAAAGAAGTGAGTGGGAGGAAAGTAAGAGCTTGATGAGGTAATTTGTTCCTTCTCCCGAATTGGAAAGTAGTTAATCACAGAAATCAGTTCCAGTGATTCCTACACCAATTAGTGAGGAAGCTAATGATGATGATCATAAAACTTCAGATCAAGTTACTACAAAAACCTCATAGGTCTACCAGAATAAGACCCGCACCAGAGTGGTATGGTAATCCTATTTTGGAAGTCATGTTACTTGACCATGATGAACCTACGAACTATGAGGAAGCGATGATGAGCCCAGATTCCGCGAAATGGCTTGAGGCCATAAAATCTGAGATATGATCCATGTATGAGAACAAAGTATGGACTTTGATTGACTTGCTCAATGATCAGCAAGCCATGTTAAATAAATGGATCTTCAAGAGGAAGACAGACACTGATAGTAGTGTTACTATCTACTAAGCTCGACTTGTTGCGAAAGGTTTTCAACAAGTTCAAAGTGTTGAATACGATGAGATTTTCTCACTCATATCGAAGCTTAAGTCTGTCTGAATCATGTTAGCAATTGCCACATTTTATGAAATCGGGCAAATGGATGTCAAAACTGCATTCCTTAATGGATTTATTAAAGAAGAGTTGTATATGATGCAACCAGAAAGTTTTTGTCAATCCTAAAGATGCTAACAAAGTGTGCAAGCTCCAGCGATCCATCTATAGACTGGTGCAAGCATCTAGGAGTTGGAATATACGCTTTGATGAGTTGATCAAAGCATATGGTTTTATACAGACTTTTTAAGAAGCCTGTATTTACAAGAAAGTGAGTGGGAGCTCTGTAGCATTTCTAATATTATATGTGGATGACATATTGTTGATTGGAAATGATATCGAAATAGCATGAAAGGATACTTGAATAAGAGTTTTTCAAAGCAAGACCTCGGTAAAGCTGCTTACACATTGAGCATCAAGATCTATATAGATAGATCAAGACGCTTGATAAGATTTTTCAATGAGTACATACCTTGATAAATTTTTGAAATAGTTCAAAATGGAACAGTCAAAGAAGGAGTTCTTGCCTGTGTTACAAGGTGTGAAGTTGAGTAAGACTCAAGACCCGACCATTGCAGAAAATAGAAAGAGAATGAAAAGTCATTCCCTATGCCTCAGTCATAGGTTCTATAAAGTATGCTATGCTGTGAACCAGACCTATTGTATACCTTGCTCTGTGTTTGGTAAAGGAATACAATTTTGATCTAATAAGTAGATCACTGGACATGGGTCAAGAATATCCTTAGTGAGGACTAAGGAGATGTTTCTCGATTATGGAGGTGATAAAAGATCCCGTCGTAAAAGTTACAATGATGCAAGCTTTTACACCAATCCAGATGAATCTAAGTCTCAATCTGGATACATATTGAAAGTGGGAGCAATTATCTAGAGTAGCTCCGTGCAGAGCATTGTGGACATAGAATATTTGCGAAATACATACGGCTCTGAATATGACAGACCCGTTGACTAAGCTTCTCTCACGGGAAAAACATGATCATACCTTAGTACTCTTTTGGGTGTTAATCACATAGCGATGTGAACTAGATTATTGACTGTAGTAAACCCTTTGGGTGTTGATCACATGAAGATGTGAACTATGGGTGTTAATCATATACAGATATGAATATTGGTGTTAAATCACATGGCGATGTGAACTAGATTATTGACTCTAGTGCAAGTGGGAGACTGAAGGAAATATGCCCTAGAGGCAATAATAAAGTTATTATTTATTTCCTTATTTCATGATAAATGTTTATTATTCATGCTATAATCGTATTAACTGGAAACATAATACATGTGTGAATACATAGACAAACATATAGTCACTAGTATGCCTCTACTTGACTAGCTCGTTTATCAAATATGGTTATGTTTCCTAGCCATGGACAAAAGAGTTGTCATTTGATTAACGGGATCACATCATTAGGAGAATGATGTGATTGACATGACCCATTCCGTTAGCTTAGCACTTGATTGTTTAGTATGTTTCTATTGCTTTCTTCATGACTTATACATGTTCCTGTAACTATGAGATTATGCAACTCCCGTTTACCGGAGGAACACTTTGGGTGCTACCAAACGTCACAACGTAACTGGGTGATTATAAAGGAGTACTACAGGTGTCTCCAAAGGTACATGTTGGGTTGGCGTATTTCGAGATTAGGTTTTGTCACTCCGATTGTCGGAGAGGTATCTCTGGGCCCTCTCGGTAATGCACATCACTATAAGCCTTGCAAGCAATGTGACTAATGAGTTAGTTGCGGAATGATGCATTATGTAACAAGTAAAGAGACTTGCCGGTAACGAGATTGAACTAGGTATTGGATACCTACGATCGAATCTCGGGCAAGTAACATACCAATGACAAAGGGAACAAAGTATGTTGTTATGCGGTTTGACCGATAAAGATCTTCGTAGAATATGTAGGAGCCAATATGGGCATCCAGGTTCCGCTATTGGTTATTGACCAAGAATAGTTCTAGGTCATGTCTACATAGTTCTCGAACCCGTAGGGTCCGCACGCTTAAGGTTTCGATGACAGTTTTATTATGAGTTTATGTGTTTTGATGTACCGAAGGAGTTCGGAGTCCCGGATGATATCGGGGACATGACGAGGAGTCTCGAAATGGTCGAGACGTAAAGATCGATATATTGGACGACTATATTCGAAGTTCAGGAAGGTTCCGAGTGATTCGGGTATTTTTCGGAGTACGGAGAGTTACGGGAATTCGCCGGGGAGTATATGGGCCTTATTGGGCCATACGGGAATAGAGGAGAGAGGCCAACAGGAAGGAGGCCTGCACCCCCCTCTGGTCCGAATTGGACAAGGGGCGCAGCCCCATTTTCCTTCTTCCTCTCCCCCTCTTTCCCCTTCTCCTACTCCAACAAGGAAGGAGGGAGTCCTACTCCACCGGGAGTAGGACTCCCCTTGGCGCGCCTCCTCCTAGGCCGGCCGCCCCCTCCCCCCTTGCTCCTTTATATACGGGGGCAGGGGGGCACCCCATGACACACAAGTTGATCTACGGATCGTTCCTTAGCCGTGTGCGGTGCCCCCCTCCACCATATTCCACCTCGGTCATATCGTCGCGGAGTTTAGGCGAAGCCCTGCGCCGGTAGAACATTATCATCGTCACCACGCCGTCGTGCTGACGGAACTCATCCCCGAAGCTTTGCTAGATCGGAGCCCGGGGATCGTCATCGAGCTGAACGTGTGCTGAACTCGGAGGTGCCGTACGTTCGGTACTTGGATCGGTCGGATCGTGAAGACGTACGACTACATCAACCGCGTTGTCATAACGCTTCCGCTTACGGTCTACGAGGGTATGTGGACATATACTCTCCCCTCTCGTTGCTATACCATCACCATGATCTTGCGTGTGCGTAGGAAATTTTTGAAATTACTACGTTCTCCAACAGTAATACACGTGTGAATACATAGACCATAATATCTCCCTAGTAAGCCTCTAGTTGACTAGCTTGTTGATCAACAGATAGTCATATTTTTTCCTGACTATGGACATTAGATGTCATTGATAATGGGATCACATCATTAGGAGAATGATGTGATGGACAAGACCCAATCCTAAGCATAGCACAAGATCGTGTAGTTCGTTTTGCTAGAGCTTTTCAAATGTCAAGTATCTTTTCCTTAGACCATGAGATCGTGTAACTCCTGGATACCGTAAGAGTGCTTTGGGTGTACCAAACGTCACAACGAAACTGGGTGACTATAAAGGTGCACTACAGGTATCTCCGAAAGTGTCTGTTGGGTTGACACGGATCGAGACTGGGATTTGTCACTCCGTATTACGGTGAGGTATCACTGGGCCCACTCGGTAGTGCATCGTCATAATGAGCTCAAAGTGACCAAGTGTCTGGTCACGGGATCATGCATTACTGTACGAGTAAAGTGACTTGCCGGCAACGAGATTGAACGAGGTATTGGGATACCGACGATCGAATCTCGGGCAAGTAACATACCGTCTGTCAAAGGGAATAGTATACGGGGTTACTTGAATCCTCGACATCGTGGTTCATCCGATGAGATCATCGAGGAGTATGTGGGAGACAACATGGGTATCCAGATCCCATTGTTGGTTATTGACCGGAGAGCCGTCTCGGTCATGTCTGCATGTCTCCCGAACCTGTAGGGTCTACACACTTAAGGTTCGGTGACGCTAGGATTGTATGAATATGAGTATGCAGCAAACTGAATGTTGTTCGGAGTCCCGGATGAGATCCTGGACAACACGAGGAGTTCTGGAATGGTCCGGATGTAAAGAATTATATATAGGAAGTGCTATTTCGGCCATCGGGAAAGTTTCGGGGTCACCCGGTATTGTACTGGGACCACCGGAAGGGTCCCGGGGGTCCACCGGGTGGGGCCACCTATCCCGGAGGGCCCCGTGGGCTGAAGTGGGAGGGGAACCAGCCCCTAGTGGGCTGGTGCGCCCCCCCCCTTGGCCCCCCCTGCGCCTAGGGTTGGAAAGCCTAGGGTGGGGGGCACAACACTTGCCTTGGGGGGCACTCCACCCCCCTGGATCTATTATGTGTGCAACAGTGGCATCATGAGCCAGGTCTATTGCCTAGATTCTTTGCACGAGTAGAACACAAAGTAGTTGTGGGCATTGATTTTGTTCAATATGCTTACCGTTACTAGTCCAATCTTGTTTCGCGGTATTGTGGGATGAAGCGGCCCGGACCGACCTTACACGTACACTTACATGAGACAGGTTCCACCGACTGACATGCACTTGGTGCATAATGTGGCTAGCGGGTGCCAGTCTCTCCCACTTTAGTCGGAACGGATTCGATGAAAAGGGTCCTTATGAAGGGTAAATAGCAATTGGCATATCACGTTGTGGTTTTGCGTAGGTAAGAAACGTTCTTGCTAGAAACCCATAGCAGCCACGTAAAACATGCAAACAACAATTAGAGGACGTCTAACTTGTTTTTGCAGGGTATGCTATGTGATGTGATATGGCCAAGAAGAATGTGATGAATGATATGTGATGTATGAGATTGATCATGTTCTTGTAATAGGAATCATGACTTGCATGTCGATGAGTATGACAACCGGCAGGAGCCATAGGAGTTGTCTTAATTTATTGTATGACCTGCGTGTCATTAAACAACGCCATGTAATTACTTTACATTATTTCTAACCGGTGGCCATAGTAGTAGAAGTAATAGTTGGCGAGACAACTTCATGAAGACACGATGATGGAGATCATGGTGTCATGCCGGTGACGATGATGATCATGGAGCCCCGAAGATGGAGATCAAAAGGAGCAAAATGATATTGGCCATATCATGTCACTATTTGATTGCATGTGATGTTTATCTTGTTTATGCATCTTATTTGCTTAGAACGACGGTAGTAAATAAGATGATCCCTCATTAAAATTTCAAGAAAGTGTTGCCCCTAATTGTGCACCGTTGCGAAAGTTCGTCGTTTCGAAGGACCACGTGATGATCGGGTGTGATAGATTCTTACGTTCACGTAGAACGGGTGTAAGCCAAATTTACACACGCGAAACACTTAGGTTGACTTGACGAGCCTAGCATGTACAGACATGGCCTCGGAGCACAAGAGACCAAAAGGTCGAGCATGAGTCGTATAGTAGATACGATCAACATGAAGATGTTCACCGATGATGACTAGTCCGTCTCACGTGATGATCGGACACGGCCTAGTTGACTCGGATCATGTAATCACTTAGATGACTAGAGGGATGTCTATCTGAGTGGGAGTTCATAAGATGAACTTAATTATCCTGAACATAGTCAAAAGGTTTTTGCAAATTATGTCGTAAGCTCGCGCTTTAGTTCTACTGTTTTAGATATGTTCCTAGAGAAAATATAGTTGAAAGTTGACAGTAGCGATTATGCGGACAGTAGAAAGCTTATGTCCTTAATGCACCGCTCAGTGAGCTGAACCCCAAACGTCGTCTGTGGATGTTGCGAACATCAGACATACACGTTTGATAACTACTTGATAGTTCAGTTGAACGGTTTAGAGTAGAGGCACCAAAGACGTTTTCGAAACATCACGGAAAATATGAGATGTTTTGAGGGCTGAAATTGGGATTCCAGGCTCGTGCCCACTTCAAGAGGTATAAGACCTCCGACGATTCTCTTAGCCTGCAAACTAAGGGAGAAAAGCTCAATCGTTGAGCTTGTGCTCAGATTGTCTGAGTGCAACAATCACTTGAATCGAGTGGGAGTTGATCTTCCAGATGAGATAGTGATGTTTCTCCAAAGTCATTGCCACCAAGCTACTAGAGCTTCGTGATGAACTATAACATATCAAGGATAGATATGATGATCCTTGAGGTATTCGCGATGTATGACACCGCGAAAGTAGAAATCAAGAAGGAGCATCAATTGTTGATGGTTGGTGAAACCACTAGTTTCGAGAAGGGCAAGGGCAAGAAGGGATACTTCATGAAATGGCAAATCAGCTGCTGCTCTAGTGAAGAAACCCAAGGTAGAACCCAAACCCGAGACTAAGTGCTTCTGAAATAAGGGGAACAGTCACTAGAGCGGAATTACCCTAGATACTTGGTAGATGAGAAGGCTGGTAAGGTCGATGGAAGTATATTGGATATACATTATGTTAATGTGTACTTTACTAGTACTCCTAGTAGCACCAGGGTATTAAGATACCGGTTCGGTTGCTAAGTGTTAGTAACTCGAAATAAAATAGCTACGGAATAAACGGAGACTAGCTGAAGGTGAGCTGACGATATGTGTTGGAAATGTTTCCAAGTTTGATGTGATCAAACATCGCACGCTCCCTCTACCATCAAGATTAGTATTAAACCTGAATAATTGTCATTTGGTGTTTGCGTTGAGCATAGACATGATTGGATTATGTCTATCGCGATACGGTTATTCATTTAAGGAGAATAATGGTTACTCTGGTTATTTGAATAATACCTTCAATGGTCTTGCACCTAAAGGAATGGTTTATTGAATCTCGATCATAGTGGTACACATTTTCATGCCAATAGATATAAGATAGTAATGATAGTACCACTCTCTCTTGTGGCCATGCCATGTAAGTCATATTGGTATAAAACGCATGAAGAAGCTCCATGTTGATGGATCTTTGGACTCACTCGTTTTTGAAAAGTTTGAGACATGCGAACCATGTCTATTGGTGTATATGCATGAAGAAACTCCATGTAAATGGACCATTTAGACTCACTTGATTTTGAATCACTTGAGACATGCAAATCATACCTCATGGGCAAGATGACTGAAAGCCTCGTTTTCAGTAAAATGGAACAAGAAAGCAACTTGTTGGAAGTAATACATTTTGATGTGTGCAGTCCAATGAGTGCTGAGGCACGCAGTGGATATTGTTATGTTCTTACTTCACGGATGATTTGAGTAGATACTGAGTATATTTACTTGATGAATCACAAGTCTGAATTATTGAATGGTTCAAGTAATTTCAGAGTGAAGTTGAAGATCATCGTGACAAGAGGATAAAATGTCTGTGATATGATCATAGAGATGAGTATCTGAGTTACGAGCTTTGGCACGCAATTAAGACATTGTGGAAATTGTTTCACAATTAATACTGCCTGGAACACCATAGTGTGATGGTGTGTCCGAACATCATAGTTGCACCCTATTGGATATGGTGCGCACCATGATGTCTCTTATCGAATTACCACTATCATTCATGGGTTAGGCATTAGAGACAACCTCACTCACTTTAATAGGGCACCACGTAATTCCGTTGAGACGACATCGTTTGAACTATGGTTTGGAGAAACCTAAGTTGTCATTTCTTAAAAGTTTGGGGCTGCGACGCTTATGTGAAAAAGTTTCATCGTGATAAGCTCGAACCCAAAACGGATAAATGCATCTTCATAGGATACCCAAAATGGTTGGGTATACCTCCTAATTCAGATCTGAAAGCAATAGGGATTGTTTCTTGAACCGGGTCCTTTCTTGAGGAAAGGTTTGTCTCGAGAATTGAGTGGGAGGATGGTGGAGACTTGATGAGGTTATTGAACCATCACTTCAACTAGTGTGTAGCAGGGCACAGGAAGTTGTTCCTGTGGCGCCTACACCAATTGAAGTAGAAGCTTATGATAGTGATCATGAAGTTTTGGATCAAGTCACTGCCGTACCTCGTAGGGTGACAAGGATGCATACTACTTCAGAGTGGTACAATAATCCTGTCTTGAAGGTCATGTTGCTAGACAACAATGAACCTACGAGCTATGGAGAAGCAATGGTGGGCCCATATTCCAACAAATGGTTAGAAGCCATGAAATCCGATATAGGATCCATGTATCAAAACAAAGCATGGACTTTGGTGGACTTGCCCGATGATCGGCAAGCCATTAAGATAAATGGATCTTTAAGAAGAAGACGGACGTGGACGGTAATGTCATCGTCTATGAAGCTCGACTTGTGGCGAAGAGTTTTTCACAAGTTCAAGGAGTTGACTACAATGAGATTTTCTCATCTATAGCGATGCTTGAGTCCGTCGGAATCATGTTAGCATTAGCTGCATTTATGAAATCTGGCAGATGGATGTCAAGACGAGTTTCCTTACCAGTTTTCGTAAGGAAAGGTTGTATGCGATACAATCAGGAGGTTTTTGTCGATCCTAAGGATGCTAAAAGGTATGCTAGCTCCAGCTATCCTTCTAAGGACTGGAGTAAGCATCTCGGAGTTGGAATGTACACTTTGATAAGATGATCAAAGATTTTGGGTTTATACAAAGTTTATGAGAAACTTGTATTTCCAAAGAAGTGAGTGAGAGCACTATAGAATTTCTGATGTGTATATGTTGTCGACATATTGATGATCAGAAATGACGTAGAATTTTCTGTAAAGCATATAGGGTTATTTGAAAAGTGTTTTTCAAGTGAAAACATGGATTAAGCTACTTGAACATTGAGCATCAAGATCTATGAGGATAGATCAAAAACCGCTTAATGGTACATTCAAATGAGCATATACCTTGACATGATCTTGAAGGTGTTCAAGATGGATTAGTCAAAGAAGGAGTTCTTGCCTGAGTTGTAAGGTATGAAGTTAAGACTTAAAGCTCGACCACGGCAGAAGAGAGAGAAAGGACGAATGTCGTCCCCTATGCTTCAGACGTAGGCTCTACAATATGCTATGCTGAGTACCGCACCTGATGTGTGCCTTGCCACATGTCTGGCAAGAGGGTACAAAGGTGATCAAGGAGTGGATCACCAGATAGCGGTCAAAATTATCCTTAGAGGAATAAGGGTATGTTTCTCGATTATGGAGGTGATAAAGAGTTCGACGTAAAGGGTTACGTTGATGCAAGCTTTAACACCTATCCGAATGACTCTGATTAGCAAACCGGATACGTATAGTGGAGCAACCATTTGGAATAGCTCCAAGTGGAGTGTGGAAGCAGCATTTACAATATGACCTAGAAATTTGCAAAGTACATACGGATCTGAATGTTGCAGGCCCGTTGACTAAAACCTCTCTCACAAGCAAAACATGATCAAACCCCAGAACTCATTGAGTCTTAATCACATGATGATGTGAACTAGTTTAGACACTAGTAAACTCTTTGGATGTTGGTCACATGGCGATGTGACCTGTCAGTGTTAATCACATGGCAATGTGAACTAGATTATTGACTCTAGTGCAAGTGGGAGACTGTTGGAAACATGCCCTAGAGGCAACAATAAATTAGTTATTATTATATTTCCTTCTTCATGATAATCGTTTATTACCCATGCTATAATTGTATTGATAGGAAACTCAGATACATGTGTGGATACATAGACAACACCATGTCCCTAGTAAGCCTCTAGTTGACTAGCTCGTTGATCAATAGATGGTTACGGTTTCCTGACCATGGACATTGGATGTCGTTGATAACAAGATCACATCATTAGGAGAATGATGTGACGGACAAGACCCAATCCTAAGCCTAGAACAAAGATCGTGTAGTTCGTATGCTAAAGCTTTTCTAATATCAAGTATCATTTCCTTAGACCATGAGATTGTGCAACTCCCGGATACCGTAGGAACGCTTTGAGTGTACCAAACGTCACAACGTAACTGGGTGGCTATAAAGGTGCACTACAGGTATCTCCGAAAGTGTCTGTTGGGTTGGCACAAATTGAGACTGGGATTTGTCACTCCGGTAAACGGAGAGGTATCTCTGGGCCCACTCGGTAGGACATCATCATAATGTGCACAATGTGACCAAGGGGTTGATCACGGGATGATGTGTTACAGAACGAGTAAAGAGACTTGCCGGTAACGAGATTGAACAAGGTATCGGCATACCGACGATCGAATCACGGGCAAGTACAATACCATTAGACAAAGGGAATTGTATACGGGATCGATTGAGTCCTTGACATCGTGGTTCACCCGATGAGATACGTGGAACATGTGGGAGCCAACATGGGTATCCAGATCCCGCTGTTGGTTATTGACCGGAGAACGTCTCAGTCATGTCTGCATGGTTCCCGAACCCGTAGGGTCTACACACTTAAGGTTCGATGACGCTAGGGTTATAAAGGAAGTTTGTATGTGGTTATTGAATGTTGTTTGGAGTCCCGGATGAGATCCCGGACATCACGAGGAGTTCTGGAATGGTCCGGAGGTAAAGATTCATATATGGGAAGTCTTGTTTTGGTCACCGGAAAAGTTCCGGGTGCTATCGGTAATGTACCGGGACCACAGGGAGGGTCCCGGGGGTCCACCAAGTGGGGCCACCGGCCCCAGAGGGCTGTATGGGCGAAGTGTGGGAGGGGACCAGCCCCAGGTGGGCTGGTGTGCCCCCCCCCCACCAAGGCCCAAGGCGCCTAGGGCTTGGGGGAAACCCTAAAGGGGGGCGCCCCTTGCCTTGGGGGGCAAGGCAACCCCCCCTGGCTACCGCCCCCTCCTCAGATTGGATCTGAGGGGGCCGGCACCCTCTCCCTTGCCCCTATATATATGTGGGGGTAGGAGGGCAGCCGCACCCAAGTTCTGGCGCAGCCCTCCCCCTCTCCCAGTCCTCCTCCTCTCCTGCGGTGCTTGGCGAAGCCCTGCAGGATTGCCACGCTCCTCCACCACCACCACGCCGTTGTGCTGCTGCTGGATGGAGTCTTCCTCAACCTCTCCCTCTCTCCTTGCTGGATCAAGGCATGGGAGACGTCACCGGGCTGTACGTGTGTTGAACGCGGAGGTGCCGTCCGTTCGGCACTAGGATCTCCGGTGATTTGGATCACGACGAGTACGACCCCTTCAACCCCGTTCTCTTGAACACTTCCGCTTAGCGATCTACAAGGGTATGTAGATGCACTCTCCTTCCCTCGTTGCTGGTTTCTCCTTAGATAGATCTTGGCGACATGTAGGAAAATATTGAATTTCTGCTACGTTCCCCAACAGTGGTATCAGAGCTATGTCTATTGCGTAGATTCTTTGCACGAGTAGAACACAAAGTAGTTGTGGGCGTTGATTTTGTTCAATATGCTCACCGTTACTAGTCCAATCTTGTTTCAACGGTATTGTGGGATGAAGCGGCCCGGACCGACCTTACACGTACACTTACGTGAGACAGGTTCCACCGACTGACATGCACTTGTTGCATAAGGTGGCTAGCGGGTGCCAGTCTCTCCCACTTTAGTCGGATCGGATTCGATGAAAAGGGTCCTTATGAAGGGTAAATAGCAATTGACATATCACGTTGTGGTTTTTGCGTAGGTAAGAAACGTTCTTGCTAGAAACCCATAGCGGCCACGTAAAACATGCAAACAACAATTAGAGGACGTCTAACTTGTTTTTGCAGGGTATGCTATGTGATGTGATATGGCCAAGAAAAATGTGATGAATTATATGTGATGTATGAGATTGATCATGTTCTTGTAATAGGAATCACGACTTGCATGTCGATGAGTATGACAACTGGCAGGAGCCATTGGAGTTGTCTTTATTTATTGTATGACCTGCATGTCATTGAACAACGCCATGTAATTATTTTACTTTATTGCTAACCGGTAGCCATAGTATGAGAAGTAATAAGTTGGCGAGACAACTTCATGGAGACACGATGATGGAGATCATGATGATGGTGATCATGGTGTCATGCCGGTGACGATGATGATCATGGAGCCTCGAAGATGGAGATCAAAAGGAGCAAAATGATATTGGCCATATCATATCACTTTTTTTGATTGCATGTGATGTTTATCATGTTTATGCATCTTATTTGCTTAGAACGACGGTAGTAAATAAGATGATCCTGTTGGGGAACGTTGCAGAAAATTAAAAATTTTCCTACGGTTTCACCAAGATCCATCCATGAGTTCATCTAAGCAACGAGTCATGGGAGAGAGATTGCATCTACATACCACTTGTAGATCGCGAGCGGAAGCATTCACTAGAATGTGGATGATGGAGTCATACTCGCCGTGATCCAAATCACCGATGACCAAGTGCTAAACGGACAGCACCTCCGCGTTCAACACACGTACGGAGCGGATGACGTCTCCTCCTTCTTGATCCAGCAAGGGGAAGGAGAGGTTGAGGAAGATGGCTCAAGCAGCAGCACGACGGCATGGTGTTGGTGGAGAAGCAGCACTCCGACAGGGCTTCGCCAAGCTCGTGACGGAGGAGGAGAGGTGTTGGGGAGGGGAGGGGCTGCGCCTTGGTTGTGTACAGCAGTCCTCCCCTCACCCCTCTATTTATAGGGGAAGGGGCAAGGGGGGCCGGCCCCTCTAGATGAGATCTAGAGGGGGGGCGGCGGCCAGGGAGGGGGGCTTGCCCCCCAAGCAAAGGGGGGCGCCCCCACTAGGGTTTCCCCCCCTAACCCTAGGCGCATGGGCCCAAGGGGGGGGGCGCCCAGCCCTCCAGGGGCTGGTTCCCTGCCCCTTGCGGCCCATGAGGACCTCCAAGAGGGGTGGCCCCTCCCGGTGGACCCCCGGAACCCCTCCGGTGGCCCCGGTACAATACCGATATGACCCCGAATCCTTCCGGTGTCCGTATGACAACTTCCCATATATAAATCTTCACCTCCTGACCATTCCGGAACTCCACGTGACGTCCGGGATCTCATCCGGGACTCCGAACAACTTTCGGTAATCACATACAAGTCTTCCTAATAACCCTAGCGTCACCGAACCTTAAGTGTGTAGACCCTACGGGTTCGGGAGACACGCAGACATGACCGAGACGGCTCTCCGGTCAATAACCATCAGCGGGATCTGGATACCCATGTTGGCTCCCACATGCTCCTCGATGATGTCATCGGATGAACCACGATGTCGAGGATTCAATCAACCCTGTATGCAATTCCCTTTGTCAATCGGCACGTTACATGCCCGAGACTCGATCGTCGGTATCCCAATACCTCGTCCAGTCTCGTTACCGGCAAGTCACTTTACTCGTACCGTAATGCATGATCCCATGACCAAACACTTGGTCACTTTGAGCTCATTATGATGATGCATTACCGAGTGGGCCCAGAGATACCTCTCCGTCATACGGAGTGACAAATCCCAGTCTCGATCCGTGTCAACCCAACAGACACTTTCGGAGATACCTGTAGTGCACCTTTATAGTCACCCAGTTACATTGTGACGTTTGGTACACCCAAAGCACTCTTACGATATCCGGGAGTTACACGATCTCATGGTCTAAGGAAGAGATACTTGACATTGAAAAAGCTCTAGCAAAACGAACTATACGATCTTGTGCTATGCTTAGGATTGGGTCTTGCCCATCACATCATTCTCCTAATGATGTGATCCCGTTGTCAATGACATCTAATGTCCATAGTCAGGAAACCATGGCTATCTGTTGACCAACGAGCTAGTCAACTAGAGGCTCAGTAGGGACATGTTATGGTCTATGTATTCACACGTGTATTACGATTTCCGGATAATACAGTTATAGCATGAATAAAAGACAATTATCATGAACAAGGAAATGTAATAATAACCCTTTTATTATTGCCTCTAGGGCATATTTCCAACAGTCTCCCACTTGCACTAGAGTCAATAATCTAGTTACATTGTGATGAATCGAACACCCATAGAGTTCTGGTGTTGATCATGTTTTGCTCGCGAGAGAGGTTTAGTCAACGGATCTGCGACATCCAGATCCGTATGTACTTTGCCAATATCTATGTCTCCATCTTTGAACATTTTCACGGATAGAGTTGAAACGACGCTTGATGTGCCTGGTCTTCTTGTGAAACCTGGGCTCCTTGGCAAGGGAAATAGCTCCAGTGTTGTCACAGAAGAGTTTGATCGGCCCCGACACATTGGGTATGACTCCTAGGTCGGTGATGAACTCCTTCACCCAAATAGCTTCATGCGCTGCCTCCGAGGCTGCCATGTACTCCGCTTCACATGTAGATCCCGCCACGACGCTCTGCTTGTAGCTGCACCAGCTTACTGCTCCACCATTCAACATATACACGTATCCGGTTTGTGACTTAGAGTCATCCAGATCTGTGTCGAAGCTAGCGTCGACGTAACCCTTTACGGCGAGCTCTTCGTCACCTCCATAAACGAGAAACATGTCCTTTGTCCTTTTCAGGTACTTCAGGATATTCTTGACCGCTGTCCAGTGTTCCTTGCCGGGATTACTTTGGTACCTTCCTACCAAACTTACGGCAAGGTTTACATCAGGTCTGGTACACAGCATGGCATACATAATAGATCCTGTGGCTGAAGCATAGGGGATGACACTCATCTCTTCTTTATCTTTTGCCGTGGTCGGGCATTAAGCCGAGATCAATCTCACACCTTGCAATACAGGCAAGAACCCCTTCTTGGACTGATCCATTTTGAACTTCTTCAAAATCTTATCAATGTATGTGCTTTGTGAAAGACCTATGAGGCGTCTCGATCTATCTCTATAGATCTTAATGCCTAATATATAAGCAGCTTCTCCAAGGTCCTTCATTGAAAAACACTTATTCAAGTTGGCCTTAATGCTGTCCAAAAGTTCTATATCATTTCCCATCAAGAGTATGTCATCTACATATAATATGAGAAATGCTACAGAGCTCCCACTCACTTTCTTGTAAACGCAGGCTTCTCCATAAGTCTGCATAAACCCAAACGCTTTGATCATCTCATCAAAGCGAATGTTCCAACTCCGAGATGCTTGCACCAGCCCATAAATGGATCGCTGGAGCTTGCATACTTTGTTAGCATTCTTAGGGTCGACAAAACCTTCCGGCTGCATCATATACAGCTCTTCCTTAAGATGTCCGTTAAGGAATGCCGTTTTGACGTCCATCTGCCATATCTCATAATCATAGTATGCGGCAATTGCTAACATGATTCGGACGGACTTCAGCTTCGCTACGGGAGAGAATGTCTCGTCGTAGTCAATCCCTTGAACTTGTCGATGACCCTTAGCGACAAGTCGAGCTTTATAGACGGTAATATTACCATCCGCGTCCGTCTTCTTCTTAAAGATCCATTTGTTTACTATCGCTCGCCGTTCGTAGGGCAAGTCTGTCAAAGTCCATACTTTGTTTTCATACATGGATTCTATCTCGGATTTCATGGCTTTAAGCCATTTGTTGGAATCTGGGCCCGCCATCGCTTCTTCATAGTTCGAAGGTTCACCGTTGTCTAACAACATGATTTCCAGGACAGGGTTGCCGTACCACTCTGGTGCGGAACGTGTCCTTGTGGACCTACGAAGTTCAGTAGCAACTTGATCCGAAGTACCTTGATCATCATCATTATTTTCCTCTTCAGTTGGTGTAGGCATCACAGGAACATTTTCCTGAGCTGCACCACTATCCCGTTCAAGAGGTAGTACTTCATCGAGTTCTACTTTCCTCCCACTTACTTCTTTCGAGAGAAACTCTTTTTCTAGAAAGGATCCGTTCTTGGCAACAAAGATCTTGCCCTCGGATCTTAAGTAGAAGGTATACCCAATGGTTTCTTTAGGGTATCCTATGAAGACGCATTTTTCTGACTTGGGTTCGAGCTTTTCAGGTTGAAGTTTCTTGACATAAGCATCGCATCCCCAAACTTTTAGAAACGACAGCTTAGGTTTCTTCCCAAACCATAATTCATATAGTGTCATCTCAACGGATTTAGATGGTGCCCTATTTAAAGTGAATGTAGCTGTCTCTAAAGCGTATCCCCAAAATGATAGCGGTAAATCGGTAAGAGACATCATAGACCGCACCATATCCAATAGAGTGCGATTACGACGTTCGGACACACCGTTACGTTGAGGTGTTCCAGGCAGCGTGAGTTGTGAAACGATTCCACATTTCCTTAAGTGTGTACCAAATTCGTGACTTAAGTATTCTCCTCCACGATCTGATCGTAGGAATTTTGTCTTTCGGTCACGTTGATTCTCTACCTCATTCTTAAATTCCTTGAACTTTTCAAAGGTCTTAGACTTGTGTTTCATTAAGTAGACATACCCATATCTACTCAAGTCATCAGTAAGAGTGAGAACATAACGATATCCTCCGCGAGCCTCAACGCTCATTGGACCGCACACATCGGTATGTATGATTTCCAACAAGTTGGTTGCTCGCTCCATTGTTCCGGAGAACGGAGTCTTGGTCATCTTGCCCATGAGGCATGGTTCGCATGTGTCAAATGATTCATAATCGAGAGACTCCAAAAGTCCATCAGCATGGAGCTTCTTCATGCGCTTGACACCAATGTGACCAAGGCGGCAGTGCCACAAGTATGTGGGACTATCGTTATCAACTTTACATCTTTTGGTATTCACGCTATGAATATGTGTAACATTACGCTCGAGATTCATTAAGAATAAACCATTGACCATCAGGGCATGACCATAAAAGATATCTCTCATATAAATAGAACAACCATTATTCTCGGATTTAAATGAGTAGCCATCTCGTATCAAACGAGATCCAGATATAATGTTCATGCTCAAACTTGGCACCAAATAACAATTATTAAGGTTTAAAACTAATCCCGTAGGTAAATGTAGAGGTAGCATGCCGACGGCGATCACATCGACCTTGGAACCATTCCCGACGCGCATCATCACCTCGTCCTTCGCCAGTCTCCGTTTATTCCGCAGCTCCTGCTGTGAGTTACAAATGTGAGCAACGACACCGGTATCAAATACCCAGGAGTTACTACGAGTACTGGTAACGTACACATCAATTACATGTATATCAAATATACCTTTAGTGTTGCCGGCCTTCTTATCCGCTAAGTATTTGGGGCAGTTCCGCTTTCAGTGACCCTTCCCCTTGCAATAAAAGCACCCAGTCTCAGGCTTGGGTCCATTCTTTGACTTCTTCCCGGTAACTGGCTTACCGGGCGCGGCAACATCTTTGTCGTCCTTCTTGAAGTTCTTATTACCCTTGCCCTTCTTGAACTTAGTGGTCTTATTGACCATCAACACTTGATGTTCTTTCTCGATTTCAACCTCTGCTGACTTCAGCATGGAAAATACTTCAGGAATGATCTTCACCATCCCCTGCATATTGTAGTTCATCACAAAGCTCTTGTAGCTTGGTGGGAGCGACTGAAGGATTCTGTCAATGACCGCCTCGTCCGGGAGGTTAATGTCCAGCTGGGACAGGCGGTTGTGTAACCCAGACATTTTGAGTATGTGCTCACTGACAGAACTATTTTCCTCCATCTTACAACTATAGAACTTGTCGGAGACGTCATATCTCTCGACCCGGGAATGAGCTTGGAAAACTAGTTTCAGCTCCTCGAACATCTCACATGCTCCGTGTTGCTCAAAACGCTTTTGGAGCCCCGGTTCTAAGCTGTAAAGCATGCCGCACTGAACGAGGGAGTAATCATCAGCACGAGACTGCCAAGCATTCATAATGTCTTGGTTCTCTGGGACGGGTGCATCACCTAGCGGTCCTTCTAGGACATATTGTTTCCTGGCAGCTATGAGGATGATCCTCAAGTTTCAGACCCAGTCCGTATAGTTGCTGCCATCATCTTTCAGCTTGGTTTTCTCCAGGAATGCGTTGAAGTTCATGTTGACATGAGCGTTGGCCATTTGATCTACAAGACATATTTGCAAAGGTTTTAGACTAAGTTCATGATAATTAAGTTCATCTAATCAAATTATTTTAATGAACTCCCACTCAGATTAGACATCCCTCTAGTCATCTAAGTGTTACACGATCCGAGTCGACTAGGCCGTGTCCGATCATCACGTGAGACGGACTAGTCATCGTCGGTGAACATCCTCATGTTGATCGTATCTTCCATATGACTCGTGTTCGACCTTTCGGTCTCCGTGTTCCGAGGCCATGTCTGTACATGCTAGGCTCGTCAAGTTAACCCTAAGTGTTTTGCATGTGTAAAACTGTCTTACACCCGTTGTATGTGAACGTAAGGATCTATCACACCCGATCATCACGTGGTGCTTCGAAACGACGAACTTTAGCAACGGTGCACAGTTAGGGGAGAACACTTCTTGAAATTGTTGTAAGGGATCATCTTATTTACTACCGTCGTTCTAAGTAAACAAGATGCATAAACATAATAAACATCACATGCAATTATATAGTAGTGACACGATATGGCCAATATCATAAAGCTCCATTGATCTCCATCTTCGGGGCTCCATGATCATCTTGTCACCGGCATGACACCATGATCTCCATCATCATGATCTCCATCATCGTGTCTTCATGAAGTTGTCATGCCAACGACTACTTCTACTTCTATGGCTAACGCGTTTAGCAATAAAGTAAAGTAATTTACATGGCGTTCTTCAATGACACGCAGGTCATACAAAAAAATAAAGACAACTCCTATGGCTCCTGCCTGTTGTCATACTCATCGACATGCAAGTCATGATTCCTATTACAAGAACATGATATCATACATCACAATATGTCATTCATCATTCATCACAACTTCTGGCCATATCACATCACATGACAATTGCTGCAAAAACAAGTTAGACGTCCTCTAATTGTTGTTGCATCTTTTACGTGGCTGCAATTGGGTTCTAGCAAGAACGTTTTCTTACCTACAAATAACCACAACGTGATTTTGTCAACTTCTATTTACCCTTCATAAGGACCCTTTTCATCGAATCCGCTCCAACTAAAGTGGGAGAGACAGACACCCGCCAGCCACCTTATGCAACTAGTGCATATCAGTCGGTGGAACCGGTCTCACGTAAGCGTACGTGTAAGGTTGGTCCGGGCCGCTTCATCCCACAATACCGCTGAAGCAAGATAAGACTAGTAGCAGCAAGCAAGTTGACAAGATCTACGCCCACAACAAAATTGTGTTCTACTCGTGCAATAGAGAACTACGCATAGACCTAGCTCATGATGCCACTGTTGGGGAACGTTGCAGAAAATTAAAAAATTTCCTACGGTTTCACCAAGATCCATCCATGAGTTCATCTAAGCAACGAGTCATGGGAGAGAGATTGCATCTACATACCACTTGTAGATCGCGAGCGGAAGCGTTCACTAGAACGTGGATGATGGAGTCGTACTCGTCGTGATCCAAATCACCGATGACCAAGTGTTGAACGGAAAGCACCTCTGCGTTCAACACACGTACAGAGCGGATGACGTCTCCTCCTTCTTGATCCAGCAAGGGGAAGGAGAGGTTGAGGAAGATGGCTCCAGCAGCAGCACGACGGCGTGGTGTTGGTGGAGAAGCAGCACTCCGACAGGGCTTCGCCAAGCTCGTGACGGAGGAGGAGAGGTGTTGGGGAGGGGAGGGGCTGCGCCTTGGTTGTGTACGGCAGCCCTCCCCTCACCCCTCTATTTATAGGGGAAGGGGCAAGGTGGGCCGGCCCCTCTAGATGAGATCTAGAGGGGGGCGGCGGCCAGGGAGGGGGGCGCCCCCACTAGGGTTCCCCCCCCCCCAACCCTAGGCGCATGGGCCCAAGCGGGGGGGGGGGCGCCCAGCCCTCCAGGGGGTGGTTCCCTGCCCCTTGCGGCCCATGAGGCCCTCCGAGAGGGGTGGCCCCTCCCGGTGGACCCCCGGAACCCCTCCGGTGGCCTCGGTACAATACCGATATGACCCCGAATCCTTCCGGTGTCCGTATGACAACTTCCCATATATAAATCTTCACCTCCTGACCATTCCGGAACTCCTCATGACGTCCGGGATCTCATTCGGGACACCGAACAACTTTCGGTAATCACATACAAGTCTTCCTAATAACCCTAGCGTCACCGAACCTTAAGTGTGTAGACCCTACGGGTTCGGGAGACACGCAGACATGACCAAGACGGCTCTCCGATCAATAACCAACAGCGGGATCTGGATACCCATGTTGGCTCCCACATGCTCCTCGATGATGTCATCGGATGAACCACGATGTCGAGGATTCAATCAACCCTGTATGCAATTCCCTTTGTCAATCGGTACGTTACATGCCCGAGACTCGATCGTCGGTATCCCAATACCTCGTTCAGTCTCGTTACCGGCAAGTCACTTTACTCGTACCGTAATGCATGATCCCGTGACCAAACACTTGGTCACTTTGAGCTCATTATGATGATGCATTACCGAGTGGGCCCAGAGATACCTCTCCGTCATACGGAGTGACAAATCCCAGTCTCGATCCGTGTCAACCCAACAGACACTTTCGGATATACCTGTAGTGCACCTTTATAGTCACCCAGTTACGTTGTGACGTTTGGTACACCCAAAGCACTCTTACGGTATCCGGGAGTTACACGATCTCATGGTCTAAGGAAGAGATACTTGACATTGAAAAAGCTCTAGCAAAACGAACTATACGATCTTGTGCTATGCTTAGGATTGGGTCTTGTCCATCACATCATTCTCCTAATGATGTGATCCCGTTGTCAATGACATCTAATGTCCATAGTCTGGAAACCATGACTATCTGTTGACCAACGAGCTAGTCAACTAGAGGCTCACTAGGGACATGTTATGGTCTATGTATTCACACGTGTATTACGATTTCCGGATAATACAGTTATAGCATGAATAAAAGACAATTATCATGAACAAGGAAATATAATAATAACCCTTTTATTATTGCCTCTAGGGCATATTTCCAACAGATCCCTCATTAAAATTTCAAGAAAGTGTTCCCCCTAACTGTGCACTGTTGCGAAAATTCGTCATTTCGAAGCACCATGTGATGATCGGGTGTGATAGATTCTTACGTTCACATAAAACGGGTGTAAGCCAGATTTACACACGCGAAACACTTAGGTTGACTTGACGAGCCTAGCATGTACAGACATGGCCTCGGAACACAAGAGACCAAAAGGTCGAGCATGAGTCGTATAGTAGATACGATCAACATGAAGATGTTCACCGATGATGACTAGTCCGTCTCACGTGATGATCGGACACGGCCTAGTTGACTCGGATCATGTAATCACTTAGATGACTAGAGGGATGTCTATCTGAGTGGGAGTTCATAAGATGAACTTGACTATCCTGAACATAGTCAAAAGATCTTTGCAAATTATGTCGTAAGCTCGCGCTTTAGTTCCACTGTTTATATATGTTCCTAGAGAAAATATAGTTGAAAGTTGACAGTAGCGATTATGCGATTAGTAGAAAGCTTATGTCCTTAATGCACCGCTCAATGTGCAGAACCCCAAACGTCGTCTGTGGATGTTGCAAACATCGGACATACACGTTTTGATAACTACGTGATAGTTCAGTTAAACGGTTTAGAATTGAGGCACCAAAGACGTTTTCGATATGTCGCGGAACATATGAGATGTTTCGAGGGTTGAAATTGGGATTTCAGGCTCGTGCCCACGTCAAGAGCTATGAGACCTCTGACGATTTTCTTAGCCTGCAAACTAAGGGAGAAAAGCTCAATCGTTGAGCTTGTGCTCAGATTGTCTGAGTGCAACAATCACTTGAATCAAGTGGGAGTTGATCTTCCAGATGAGATAGTGATGTTTCTCCAAAGTCATTGCCACCAAGCTGCTAATAGATTGAGATATTGGAGAAGTAATAGTTGTATTGATCGGGGCCTCAAGGGTTGTTTATATAGATTACAAAGCTTGGGCTCCAAGACTAGACTAATAGAGATAGATTACAATACGAATAGACTTATACTCTAAGATCCCCCCGCAGTCTCAACGTCAGGTGAAACAATGTTGATATTGGAGCGTATGTCGCTGAATGATGCAGTCGGGAGTCCTTTGGTAAAAATGTCAGCAAATTGGGCACTTGTAGGAACATGAAGAACGCGAACCTCGCCAAGAGCCACCTTTTCACGAACAAAGTGAATGTCAATCTCAATGTGCTTTGTGCGACGATATTGAACTGGATTGGAAGCCATGTAGACTGCAGAGATGTTATCACAGTAAACAATGGTAGCACGTGGGAGCGGACGATGAAGTTCAACGAGAAGCTGTCGTAGCCACACCGCCTCGGCCATAGCGTGAGCAACCACCCTATACTCAGCCTCAGCAGAAGACCTGGAAACTGTTACCTGCCTTTTAGAACACCAAGAAATAAGATTATCACCCAAATAAACGCAAAATCCGGATGTAGATCGTCGAGTATCTGGATAACCTGCCCAGTCTGCATCAGAATAAACTGTCAAGCTTGTAGGTGAAGAAGAATTAATAAGGAGACCGTGATCAAGAGTGCCTTTTAAATAGCGGAGAATGCGTCTGACATGAGCCAGATGAGGAGCACGAGGATCATGCATAAAGAGACAAGCTTGCTGAACAGAATAGGAGATTTCAGGACGAGTAAGAGTGGCATATTGAAGAGCGCCAGTGATGCTACGATATAAAGTAGGATCAGAAAGAGGATCACCATCAGCCGACAGTTTAGCACCAACGTCGGCTGGAGTACGAGAGGGTTGACAATCAGACATACCAGAACGAGAAAGCAAGTCCAAAATGTATGACCGTTGAGAAAGAAAGAGGGAATATGTTGTGCGAGAAACATGAATACCTAGAAAATGATGAAGGGGACCAAGATCTGTCATGGAAAACTCCCGATTGAGGGAAGAGATGGTATGTTGAAGAAAAGAATCAGAACTAGCCGTGAGAATGATATCATCAACATAAAGCAAGAGGTAGGCAGTGTGAGTAGGAGACTGATAAACAAAGAGAGAAGAATCGGATTTGGAGGGAATAAAGCCTATGGTTTGAATAAAAGTAGCAAAGCATTGAAACCATGCACGAGGAGCTTGTTTAAGGCCATAAAGAGATTTGTGGAGGAGACAAACAAAATTTGGAGAGGAAGGATTCTCAAAACCAGAGGGTTGCTGACAATAAACAGTTTCATTGAGAGTGCCATGAAGAAAAGCATTTTTAACATCAAGTTGATGAATAGGCCAAGAAGAGGAAACAACAAGACTAAGAACAACACGAATAGTGCTTGGTTTAACAACAGGAGAAAAAGTCTCATCAAAGTCAATACCATGCTGCTGGGAGAAACCACGACACACCCAACAAGCTTTATAACGAGCGAGAGTGCCATCGGAATGAAATTTATGACGAAAAACCCATTTGCCAGAAACAATGTTAACACCAGAAGGTTTGGGAACAAGAGTCCATGTATTGTTTTGCTGAAGAGCTCCAAATTCATCGCGCATAGCGGAAAGCCAGAGAGGGTCAAGAAGAGCTCGCTTATAACTGGTTGGAATAGGAGAGATGGTTGGGGTGGCGGTAAGATTGAGACGTTTGGTGGGAAGAAGAAATCCTCGTTTTCCACGGGTGCACATGACATGATCATTGGTGAGCGGTGGTATAAGAATGACATTGGGTGGCAGTGGGTTTTTGGTTGAAGAAGACGGTTAGGAAGAAGAATCAGAGGTGGTGGGTGTCGAGGTGGGGGTCGTGGTAGGATGTGGTGAGGGAAAGACGGCTGGGGTAGAGGATGCGGTTGCGGGAGAGGTGGGGGACGGGGTAGGAGGGTGGCTGACGGTGGGCGATTCCGGCTGAGAGACGAAACAAGATTCCATGGCAGCGGAGATGACCGAAGGACGAACTAGGGAAGGGGTTTTGGTGGTGGCGGATTGTGGTGGAATTGGTTTTGTGGTTGTAGTGACAGAAAAAGGAAAAGTATTTTCATCAAATGTGACATGACGAGAGAGAATGATACGACCAGAAGATGGATCGAAATAATGATATCCTTTGTGATCATCAGAAAGACCAAGGTGAATGCAAGGTAGTGAGCGTTGTTCTACTTTGTTGGAGGCGGTAGAGGCAATGTTGGGAAAGCATAGACAGCCAAAAACACGCAGAAAAGAATAGTCAGGGTGGGAGAGAAAAAGAGATTGGAAAGGCGAATAAAGAGGGCATGTTTTAGTTGGTCGAATATTAAGAAGTAGTGTGGCGGTGCGAAGGGCTTCAACCCAAAAGCGGGAAGGAAGAGAAGCTTGTAAAAAGCAATGTGCGAAGAACATCATTAATAGAGCAAAGACAGCGTTCAGCTTTACCATTTTGAGAAGATGTATAAGGGCATGAAAAACGAAGAAGAATGCCTTGAGAGAGAAAGAAGGTGCGGTTTTGGGTGTTATCAAATTCACGACCGTTATCACATTGAATAAATCCAATTGGCAAGCCAAAGTGTGTGATTACATATTGTCAAAAGTTGAGAAATATTGCAGGTACTTCAGATTTAGCGCGAAGAGGAAAGGTCCAAGTATAGTGAGAATAATCATCCAAGATCACAAGATAATATTTATAACCAGAAACACTAGGGACTGGAGAGGTCCATAAATCACAGTGAAGTAACTCAAAAGGAAAAGTACTAATGGTAGTAGAGGTTCCAAAAGGTAATCTAACATGTTTGCCACATTGACATGCATTACAGAGAGAGGGATTATGAGGACTGCTAGAACTAGGGATACAAAATTCTTGGAGTAAAGACGTCAAAGTGTTTTTGCTGGGGTGACTGAGACGACGATGCCATAGATCAACGGAGGCGAGCATGGCACGAGAGGTGGATGTGGGCGCGCCATGAAGAGGATAAAGATCGCCCGTGCTATTGTACCGAGCGAGGACCGCCTCCGTTGTCAGATCCTTCACAGACAAACCAAAAGGATCAAAGGCCAGGATAACTTTGTTGTCAATGCAAAATTGTCTAACAGAAATAAGATTTTTGATGATGGAAGGAACCACAAGAATATTGCGTAGAAGAAAATTGGCATGAGAGGAAGGGATGTAAGAGTGACCGGTGCATGAAACAGGGATGGTGGAGCCATCGCCAATGGTGATAGTGGAAAAAGCAGAAGGAAAACAAGCTGACAATAAATTCATATTTGAAGACATATGCATTGATGCACCAGAATTGAAAATCCAATTCGTACCTGCGTCGTTGAGGACAAAATTGTTCATGGCGTTGATGAAGGCGGCTTGGTCCCAAGCCGGCTGTTGGGGAGGAGCAGAGGGGCCAGGAGCTTGCATGTTGACGTAGGGGATAGCGGATGGGTAGTATGCGATTGGGGCCTGCATGTTGCCGTAGAAGGCCGGCATGGTGTTGTAGGGCGACGTCGGTCCTGGCATGCTGGTAGGCGGAGTAGGAGTGGCGGTGTAGACGTGCGCCGGCGGCCTGGGTCCAAGGAGTCCCGGAGAGCCTGTGGCTGGAAGAAGACCGGGGCTCCACGTGCCCGTGTACGCAGGAGGGGCACCATACGGCGAGGGGGCCGACCATGGCATCGACCAAGCCTGGACGAGGCCAGTCCAAGGATCATGCTAAGGAGGCCATGACGACGGAGCTGGTGGCGTGGGAGCGGTGGATGACGAGGCTGGTGCAGGTCCGGCAGGGCGAGATGCAGGAGGCCAGTAGACGGGGTTCTTGCCCTTGTAGTTGGGGCTCGGGCGCCAGCCTGGTGGTGGTGTTGAGGCCGCGGCAGCCACAGCAGGAGTTGGAGGGGCGGTCGGTTGCCGCGGTAGCCCAGGCGTGGGAGCTGCAGAAGAGGGCACGGCAGCATGAAACACCTGTGGCGCCCGTTGCGCCTTGCGAGCCTGGTTCTTCTCTTCTTGCTGGAGGATCGAGCGGACCTCCTTGAAGGTGGGGTACGGCTTGAGCATGGGGATGAAGGAATGCTGCTTCTCGAATTGATCGCCGAGACCTTGGAGGAGGGCGTTGATGAGAGTGCGATCCTCGACGTGATCACCAAGTTCACGGAGTTCATCGCCAATACCCTTGATTCGCTAGCAGAAGATGGAGACTGGGACATCTCCCTGCATGGTTGTGCGTAGCTCGGTGTTGAGCGCGTTGATTCACGCGTCGGAGTTGTCCTGAAACAGCTGTTGAAGGGAAGCCCAGAGATCGGCGGCGGTGGCGTCATCGTCGGACACCAGATTGAAAAGCTCCGTGGAGATGCGTGTGTAAATCCACTGGATGATGGCGAGATCATCTTTCACCCAGCGAGGATCAGCGGGCTGTGGCGGGTAGGAGGGATCAATGTGGTGGCGTAGGCCGCAGCGCCCGAGATGGATGATGAAGAGGTGGCGCCAATGGTAGTAGTTGTGGATGCCGAGGTCTAATGAGATTGGTATGAAGGGAGAGACGTCGGCAATGGTGTCGGCTAGGGAGAACATAGGGTTTGGAGGGGGAGGTGTTTGGGTAGTTGTAGAGGAGGAGGTAGGGGGTGGGACACCGGCGGCGCGGAACTCAGCCATGGAGAAGAGGGGCCGAATCGGCCGGGGCGGCGGCGCGGGTGGCGGAGCCATACCAGGTGCGGAAAACCTAGGCGTCTGATACCATATTGAATTCATGCACCAGTCAACCCATCCAAAAGTCCGAACTGATGGAGGAAGACGGGCAATATATTTCAACACCCATCATATTGGGTTACCAGCTATCATCTTAATTTTATCTGTACACTATGGTGCCTAGGACGTATCAGACACGAGTGTTGAGGCTCTGACAAAAAATGTGATTAGTTACTTCTCCATTCTATATTTTTGACTCTCCATGGTTGTGTCCCTAATTGCATGACCTGTTTGTGGCCATGCCCGGTTAACACACCTCTGCTTATTAAACCAATATAAACATATTGTACTGTCTAAATCTCTGTATTTTAATGATTTCCTGTTAGCTACAATAGTGCACCCCTTAAAATAAGAGCTTTAACGAAAAGCCGCACTTGATGGTGCTATTAGGGACAGATTGCTATGAGTTCCCTCATCAGCAGTTTGAAGCAACTACTATCCTTTCACTCCATCTATGATACCAGGGATGGCCATGGATCTGACTTGGGGAGCGTATGACCTCTGCAATAGCCACAATAGGGTGAGATGATTCATCAAGGGACTTCATCCGATTCTTAGGGCAGCTGTAACATTCCAGCCTTTCTGATCTTACAGATAATTTGACAAGGTTGTGAGGTGATTCTGGCTTTGGTTAGTTCTATCTTATGTGTAGTACTTCTTTTGACAACCAGCTCTTCCAAAACATGAGAAATATGATTCTGGCTTTGTTTATTTCTATCTTACAAATATTTCTACTGTGGGATTTTGTGTGTGTGTGTGTGTGTGTGTGTCCTATTTTCCAAATATATACTTTGTTGTTATTCCATATCCATGTTCGGATTTGGAGGCTCTTCAATACTACGCTGATACCTCTTTCTATAAACAATTACTTTATACATTTCCCATCAACAACTAACAATTGTGATGAAACCTATCAACAATTACTCTTGTTTCATCATGCAAAGTTAATGTGTACTTGTATGTTAACTAATACAACCCATGTCACAAATTAGTTCAATCAGATTTGTCTACATTCAGCATATTTATATTTATAGCAATCTTCCAACTGTTCTACCGTTAAAATGGACGGCCGCGGAAATGTGCCCCATCATAATCTAGTTTATGACAATAAAACTGAACCAATTTTGAGTCTTCTCACATCAAGTGTGTTTCCTGCCGTTGATTTTCGTTCTTGGCTGCTAAATCTGGCGTCCACTCCCCGGCTGGCCACGTCTACCGATTCATGG
Organism: Triticum aestivum; assembly: GCF_018294505.1. Taxonomy (NCBI): domain Eukaryota; kingdom Viridiplantae; phylum Streptophyta; class Magnoliopsida; order Poales; family Poaceae; genus Triticum; species Triticum aestivum. The sequence goes on from NC_057801.1 coordinate 782,135,262, forward strand.
ACCATATGTCCTAAAGAGTAGCTACTCCGAGCCCTCTGGTTAATTGGGTCGCAATTAGCCCATTTAGCTTCATCGCTCTCTGTCGTAGCGTGAGCGACACTGAAAAAACTATAGAAAATTTGAAAAGAAAAGAAACACAAAAGCAACATCTCCTCTCTCGCGATGGCGATCGGACAAAGCCGCTTGGCACCGGCTTCCTTGGCTCATCTGCATCCCTCTACGCCGGTTGGAATGATCCAGCCTCCACCACTGACCTTCATTCTGCACCCCCGATCCCTCGGGACCTCGGCCTAGGGAGAGACCTTGTGCGCCGCCTCTGTAGTCGTTGTTGCAGAGAGAGAGAGAGGAGGGGGGGGGAGGAGGCACCACGAACTGACAACCCCCGTGTGCCGGGCGCGGGCAGTGTCTTTGCTCACCCCGGTGCCTCGCGTGTATGGCATCTCGTCGGCGCCGCACGACGCACGCGGCAAGAGGGGGGGGGGGCGTGCGCACCAATTTCAACCTTGCGCTAGAGTTGTTCGTGCTTCTCCCTTGTCTTTTACGATATTTAGGTTAGGCCCATCCCCAATTCCTTGTTCCATTTTATCATTGCATCCTTATTCTTGAGCCCCTCCTTTTGTTCATCGGAACTGAAGAAGAAAGAAGTGTGCAAGCTCGAGAAGCCAATTGAGGGAATTAACAATGAAGACATAGGGAAAATATTAATCCAACTAGTGAAGCGGTTATGCAAATTGGATATGTATTAAAGTGTCTAATTGTGGTTCTTGTTTTATTTGATTTCGTTCTCGTTGCGAACAGTTGGTGAATTATGTACTCCGATGTATCAAAATATCGTTCAATGAAATAAAGAAGCAATGAAATTTGTTTCAGGGGCCGAAAATGAAATGCAAATGAGAAAAGAAAATTTTACTTTGTTATATTTAGGGGATGGGCTAGGTCCGATCAAAACTTAGTGGAGTAAATATACTCTACTAGCTTATTTGGCCGGATACTCCTCATTTTTTAGGAGAATGGCTAGAGATGCTCTAGAGCTTCTTCCTTATTTTGCTGGTGAAAGATGCTTTAAAGCTATTACTGCTTATCAACATCCACACATAACGATATACCTCGATTAGAATCACCACGGAAATAAAATGTTGCCAACATACAAGAGAAATTTTGCATGTGGGAGTTTTCTATTGACAGGACGTCCTAGGATCGTGACTTATGTCAGATCCGACGACAAGGGAGGGGTTGATCCAGTGAAATTACTACCCAACGGGCACCTATGGCTCGCCAAAAAGAAGTGGTAAAAGAAATATCACAGTATTGCCAGTGTGCCTCTTATTATTTCTCCATTAAATAATTTGAGCGCTTTCGCCATCCAAATAATTTGGGACCTTTTTTTTTTTTGCGTTCAATAATTTGGGACCTTTTCCGCCATCCATGCAAAGCATGATGTTCGCATTCTACACTAGAGGCAGCTTATTCAAGTACAAAGCCCGCAGTAGTTTATTTTAGCTGAGCAAAAGGAAATGTTTGTTGTCTTGCTACGTACGTACGCGTATAGATGCGTCCCGCCTTCTAGAAACTGATGGGGTACGCCGGCGATTTGTCCGGGTTGAAGAGCCCAAAGTGCTTCTCGATCTCAGCCGGGCCCTTCTTGTCCTCGTTGAACATGGCGAACACGTAGGCCTCGATGGCGCCGGACCTCTTGGGCGTCCCCTGCCCTACATGTTTGATCAGGTTCTGGTTGTATGTCTGCGCGTTGTCCGTGGTCGCCGCCGTGCCGCCGGCCGACGGCCACCCGCTCTCCGACACCACCACGTTGACGCTCCCCGCCCCGGCGCTCTCGAGCGCGGAGTAGAACGTGTCGACGAGGGCGTCGAACAGGTTCTGGTACGCGTTGGCGCCGTCCTGCACCACGGTGCCCGGCGACGTGAAGAGCGCGTAGTTGATGTCGATCTGGGCCTGGTTGTCCACGTACGAGAAGTAGGGGTACACGTTGGCGAGCAGCGGCGCGCCGGTGGTGGCCAGGTACTGCACGATGGGCCCCATGTAGCCGGCGGAGAAGGTCCCTTGGGAGGGAGGGTACCCGGCGGTCACGCCCTGCGAGACCGACGTGGACACCTTGATGCCGCCGAGCCCAGCCGCGGCGAGGGCGCCGTCGAGGTTCTGCATGGCCGGGAGGATGTTCCCCGTGTCGCCGCCCTGGTCGCCCACCTCGTTGCCGGCGGCGATGTACTTGATGTTGAGGCCCTGGTGGGCCTGCACGTTGGTCTGGACCCAGGCGGTGGCGGCGGAGCGGTCGGAGGCGAGGGAGGCGAGGTCCTCGTTGGCCACGTCGATGATGAGGCCGATGTTGGAGCCGCTTAGGGCCTGCAGGGCGTCGGCGTCCGGGAAGTAGATGCGCATGCCGGTGATGCCGTTGGACTGGTAGAGCTGCACGACTTCACTGGCCGAGGGCAGGCCGTCGCCGTTCACACCGTAGCACACGCCGATAGACTGCACCGCTGTGTTTTTCCAACAGTGGAACGCGCAACTGGGGTTAGTACCCTATCTTGCTTAACTGATAGCGCACGTACTAGCTGCTTGCGTTACCTAACTGCGCCCGATAAATAATCTGAAGTGGATGGAATTACCTGCAGGAATTGTTGCTAGCACTCCAAGGGCCAACGCCACAGCAAACATGCAGGCACGATGCCCTGCCATCATCTCCACTGGTCGATCTTCGTGTACTCAAACTCTGCACCAGTAGTGCAGCTAAGATCTTCCTAAACTCTGCACCAGTAGGGGCCGGGGTACGTACGTGCATGAAATGAAGCAAACATTCACCCCCTATTTATACGCACAACACAAGCAGGACGTAATGCAATTAGGCAGTTTGGCACGGCACGCGGTCACCGGTGCCAGCTCCCGTTTTCCAGCGCTGCTGGCACGGTACGTAGACGTTTGCTCTGGCCTCGTACGTGGAATGGAATACGCGCCCAAGGTCACCATCTGGTTCGGCGCAAGACATCGCCCGTAAGCTACGCGCCCGCCGGTGACGGCGAGCTCGTCCACCAATCGCGGCGAGTGCGTACACAGCACTCGGGGGAAACAGCTGTGCTTCGTCGTACTGGGGCGTGGAATTCCAGTGTACGTAGCATATACGTACATCCTTTTGACCGGACTGAGTTGGAATGTTCTATCTTCTATGGTTGATGGTAATGGTTTTGGAAGCATGGACACCAGTTCCAGTGGTAGCATAGTCCGAGAGCTCCTCTACAGCGCCTTAAGCGCTAATTTATTTTACGAGTCTTGTTAAGTCTTAGTCAACTGAGACTTTCTTAAGTCTCAGCCTTAAGTGCAAAATTTTTTTTAGTTTTTTCTTTCATGTTATGTCACTTGACTGAGACCTAGCCACATCTATATTTTATTATATTTTGAAAAAATGGTCGGTACCGCACGCCGCATGGGTCGCGGCGCAGTAAGGTCACTACTTTGCGCTGTTCGCTCGTTACTCCGCCCGCTCGTTCGCTGCACGCTGTTTTCTTCTTCTTATTTCTCTGTTGCTACTGGTTCGCTGTTTTATGGAAACCAATCTGTTACTAATTTTGAAATGGTCCGTGAACTAAAACATGTTCATGGCTTTAAATAATCGGTGAATTTATAAAAACGTCCACGAATTTGAAAGAATATTTATGAATTTTAAAATAAGTAGTGAACTTGGAAAAATGTTCAAATAAATTGTGAATTTTCAAAAATCTACAAAAAAATCTAGGAATTACAATTTTAAAAAATTCAAGAATTTTAAAAAATCATGAATTTGAAAAAAAAACTTGGATTTTGAAAATTAAAAAATGATAAATGATAAAGGAAAAAAAATAAAATAAAAAATCCAAGTGTCCTCCGGGAGCTCATCCTCATGGCGTCCCACAGCAGCATCAACATATATCTTGAACCCGACCTCGATGCACTTTCCTTGCTGATTCAGCAATGTCCTCCAAGTAACTCGTGATGAAGGAGTATGTCGACAGTCCTGTCACTGTGACCACATGCTGAGAGCCCTCCAACCACGGTCTCTGAACCCTCCTGACATTGTGAGCGAGTTGACTGGAAGAGATCAGCTGGGATGGGTCAACATAGCAGAGAAGCATATTCAGGCCCCGACATAGGCCGAGGAGGGTGGGTACCCGCATGCACATTCAACATGGGCCATGAGTCGGCCTGAGCGGCTTTGTTAAGCGGTCGTCAATTGTGAAATAAAAATGCTAAAAAAAACTTTCAAATGAGAAAAGAAAAAACATGCAATTTTGTGAAGATTAAACAAAATCTTTTATACCGATGTAAAAAAGGTATGGGTACGACAAATACAACATTAAGTCATTTATCATAATGTAACCGATAACTCGCATTGGAAAAACAACCATAAAATGGCCGACTCTTCGGCTCGCACCGGAACTGGAACTGGTGTCCATGCTCGCATTGTGAACATGAGTCTCGACCACGTGGTGTCTTGGACTTCTCTTATTTCCTTACGTAAGGGCTAAACATGCACTAAAGGCCACCTATAATATTTTTCAACCCATTTATAACAATTATTTCATACATTCAGTTCTGAATTATATCCATTAAAATGCCTACAAATACATTTAGTGGCTTAAATATAACAAGGAGACCCCTAAAAATGCCAAATTTTTACATGATACATGTAATGGTGTATGCGGGATGTAAGAAAAATTCAAGGCCAACCGCCAAGGCAATAGTCACATTACTTGCAAACCTGACTTTCCTGGGACTTGTTTGCTATATTCAATTTTGTAAGCAGTATACTGAAATAATTGTGAGACAGTCTCAAAATTTTATCGCATCATCTATTGGTCATATCATAACACTATTTTTTTTACAAGTTTCATGATTTTCATGATTTGTTTAAATCTTTTGGAATTGAAATCCAAATAACCACCATGTTGGTGTGTGTCTCGCTCACATGGTGTCTTGGAGTCATCCTATTTCATAACATGAGGCCTAAAAACACACTATATATCACCAATAAGATTCTATCAGCCCGTTCCTAACGATTATGTCATGTACCTATAGTTCAAATTTGAATTGCATTAATTAAAAGTCTAGGAATGCATTTAATGGCTTAAATATAGCAAACAGGCCCCAAAAATACCAAATTTTGACATGATACATGCAATGGTGTATGTTGAGTGTGAAAACAAACCCAAGTCCAACCGGCGAAGCAGCGGTCGCTTCACATGTAAACTTGCTCATTCCCTCTTGAAACCTAGTTTCTTCCCTAAAGATGCTTCAATTTGTAAGTGAAGTACATCACAACTTTTCTATAACTCACTAAAAAATTAAACACAATGCCTAGAGTTCATACCATGACTCCATGCCAAGTTTCATATTTTCTAGACTTCATTTTCACTTAGAAAACAAAAAATGTTTACCTCCACTAAATACCAAGAAATTCATTTAATGCCCTAACAAAAGAAACTTAAACCTAAATATTGCCAAAATTTTACATGCAACTTTTAGTGGTATAGTTACAATATTAAAAAAATAGACCATAGATCTATTCCTAAAATACTTATTCTAACATTACAAAAAATGGAAAAAATAAATGGTGGCAGGCCCTAGGAAACGCCCACCAATGGTAATCACAACTGGTAATGATTGCCAGTGGCGGGTCAGAAGGGTTGCCCTTCACCGATAATCAATTACTAGTGGCGAGTGCAAAGATGTGCCCACCATTGATCAGCAAGACATGCCTAAAAGGCCCACTAAAGCCCGCCTAACACCTTCCATGCCGCCGCCCTCACTCGTTGCGCTGGCACCACGGATGTGTCGGCTACGTCTGCCTTCTAAGGCATGCATTGTTTTGGCGGGGAGGTCAGACCATTTGCCGACTTCGTATGGCTCAGTCGCAGCCCTTCGTGGGTGTGTTACTTTCGCTGGCTCCTGGTCGAGGCTAGAATCCACATGCGAGATGTCCTTTTCGGAAGAAAATCTTTGATGCTACCGGTGCTAGACGCCCCCCTCCCCCCTATGCAATGTCGCCATTTAGACGGCAAACCATCTGATTTTCTCCTGCCCCTTCACTTCTTGTTTTTGGGATGTGCTTGATGTTTGTCCCGGACGATGTCGATATTCGGCAACTCCATATCCTAGATGTCTCGGCCACCGTCGCCCAGTGACGTATATTTGCACTTGTGTGACTATGTTGCTGGCAACTTTGGAAGCACCAAAACGGAGTTGTCTTTCGCGAGTGGCCTCGAACCACCGCTTCCCCTTCTCTTCAAAAATTCGTAACATGGTTGTTCTCTGGAGGCCTTGCATGCTAGCCATCCACCAAGGTGAGATCGACCACTGTCTTGGTTGCTTCCATTTAAATCCTCAAGTGTTTTATGTAACTACCTCCAAGCCCTCTCCCTCTCCATGTTTCCTTTTGTCGCTTTGTTGTAACAATATCCTAGGGGCTGCCCCTTCTTGAAATAAAAATTCAGGTGGGGAATCTCTCCCCGGGGCGAACTTTCCAAAAAAAAAGATACTAGCTACAACTTGATAAGATCCATACCAACAAAAATGATTCAAATATGATATTGTCATGTGAGAAGCTATCAACATGTTACTAGGTAGAAGACATAGTTGTGCATTTTTCATGAGTTAAGATTGGTAAAAAAAAGTTTTTCTCTAAAACCTTCTAGAAGAGGACATTCCCTTCTCTCCTGATAAGTTTACTTCCATAATTTGGAAGAGAAAACTATGAATTATCGCTCAAAAATAATCCATAGTTTGACAGCCTGGACAAAAAAAGGCTCTCTGACACTCTGCCCCCTCCCCGGCTACACAACCCATTTGCCCGAGTTGCCTCGCGCCTCCAAACCCAGCCCCGCAATAAACCTACAGGGCACAGACGATTACAGAGCTTTTACTTAATATTTCCAACTAACTAACCTCCCCCCCCCCCCCCCCCCCCCCCCTATTTTCAGTGGGGTGAGGCCTGCCTCATCCCCAACTTCCAATCCCAAGTCCCCAGGTTAGCCAGTCCGTTGATCCCGTGAAAAATAATCCCCCGTGAACCTAGCATTGCTCCCCTGCCCCGTCCACGCTATTAAAAGCCGACCAGTGGCTCTCAAACCTCAGGTGCCTTCATTTCCCCTGTATCTCCGCCCATCAGAGTTGTCGCCACGTCCCCGTCTCGTCCGCCAACGGCATGGAGCACGAGTGTGTGACGTGGCACAAGAAGCTCCCATCGGAGCTCGCCGCCGCGCCGAGGAGCACACAGGGGGTTTGCTCTCGGGAGTGATGAACCGGCCGCACCCTCATCTTCTTTGAATGTATGTACATTACCAAGTCATTGGCTATTGAACAGTCCCAATTCGACGTGTTGCCAAAGGGAAAAGGCATTCAAGGTTGTTTATACATGAGTGAGAACGGACTCTCATTGATTTATTGCTATTGGAGAACGCCATCCAAACGTAGACGGGCCAAGAGACCAATTCATAGGTGCTGGGATGCAATATTGTACTCGTCCAGAAATCATGTGGCCACTCAAATGATATAATATATCGGAAACCGTTATAGAGTACTACTAGTTAGAAATGATATCATGCATAAACGCAGCAGTACACCATCCATGTCAACATCACATGCACCATCCATAGAACCCACACACAGCAGTTTTCTTATGTTTCCTCTCTTAGCTAGGGATCAACTCAACTAACAAACTACTACGCAACATTTTCACCGTGCAAGCAAGACCAGCCTATACAATGCTTCAAGTTGAGGTCTTGTGAACAGGGGGCAGGGCGATGCGCTTTAGCTGTCACCCGCTCTGAACAGGGTCAGCAGGGCGAGGAACAGATTGATAATGTCAAGGTAGAGCGAGACGGCGGCCCAGACATACTCGTCATAGGTGTAACGCTTGATGATGTTGCCCGTGTCATAGACAATGTAGCCACTGAAGATGAGTGCCGCCAGCGCACCGTAGATCATGTGAGAGAGCTTGCCCAGCGGGAAGAGGATCTGGATATTTAGAGAAGCCATGATCAGTATTGACTGATTGTAGAATAGAGAAGACTGATAAATGAACGGTCTGGCGTCTTCGTTCTAAAAAACACCGAACGGTATCTGACCTGAATGAAACCAAAGACGAGCAACATCACAAGAGAAGCAAATAAGAAAGGACCAAGGAAGCTGAAGTCCTTGCCCTTCTTTACAGCCCAGAAAGTGTAAGCAGTCAGGCTCAAGACAACCACCATTGTAAGAATCGCAGCCTCCAAAATGACCTTGCCTGTGCACATGTAGGATTATTTTAGCGCTTTTTTATTTCATAATATAGAACTCATAAAGTTAGCTACTAATTAAATGAACTAATTGCTTTCTTGTCATCTCATGCATCTTTTTTACCACAGAAACTTTCATGTAAATTTGACCAAACAATAAAGCACGTGCATGCTAAAATCTGACAATCATATCACAAATGCTTAACTCAGACAAGCATAACATAAAAGGTGACAAACAGGGTACAACTTGGCCCCCAACACAAACCGGGAAAATGCATCAACTACACTCACATGGGTTGCCTAACATTTGCATGGCCATGGCAAATTGGCAGCAACTATCCAATTGCCGTACATGGTGACTAACATGCTTACTAGTCATGCACGTGTAATGAATTGACACAACGAGAGGGGCATTAGAAGACTCAAGAAAATGTTAGGATCTGCAGGCAGGAACAGAATTCTGGTGGGAAGAGAAATACCGCTAGTGAAGGCACATGTCATGCCCACAGCGAAGCTAATGGCCACTGTGAAGACGCCGAGCAGCAGCAGGTTCACTGGGTGCTTCTGACGGTAGCAGTACAACGGGCACAGCACTGCATACAAAAAATTAACAAGCATTTTAGCAACGGGCACAGCACTGCAATTCACAAGGCAACCACGTCCCATTCTAGTCTAGTAAAGCAACATTATTCACTGCAAAAATCTGGAGTTGTAAGTACAAGTGTACAACACATCCATAGCTTTGCAGGGAAGCGACGGCATCCAAAGGTAATTCAGAGCAGAACACGCAAAGGGAAAGCTATCTCGTCCTGTCCTCTCACCAAGCCCCTCAAAAATTAACGGCCACAACTTCCCCTTCTAGTAAATGCAACAGTAGTGAATGGAATATATTCGAGACGCTCGCAGCGAAGGAAACCCCATAATCGGACGGATCGAAACTGCAGCGACAAATTCCTAACAGAAAATATGGTGGTAGTTTGAATTCTCACCGATGAAGGGGAAGATGAGGATGGAGATGTAGAGCCCGAGGCCGGCGTAGGAGGAGACGAAGAAGTGCGGGATGGCCCAGACCTTGACGACGACGGCCGCGACGACGGCGGTGAGCAGAAGCTGCAGGGAGAGGATGACGTAGATCTTCCGGATGAGCGCCCAGCGCAGCTCGGGGCTCTCCGCCATCCAGGGGTACAGCACCTGGGCCGGCGCTGGCGGCGGTGCCATGGCAGTGCCACCGGAGGTCCCCGCCTCGATGTCCCCGCCCTTCTGGTGCCTGGACATCGTCTCTCCCGGCGATGCGATGACCAGGGAAGCAGCCTTCGGAGGGTAGGGTTTTCGTGGGTGTGGCGGAAGGGGAGGAGCAAAGCGAATGGTGACGGCGACAAGGATGATGCGCCGAGAAGGCTCCACTGCTCGACTTATATAGTGAGATGAGATGAGACGGAGCGTATGACCTGCTGGGCAACGAAGATGCTGGACGGTGGGATTGCTTCGCGGTTCCTTCTTGGAAAAGTGGGCTTTACGCGGTTCCGTACGTTGGTAGAAGGACAGAGGCAATCTCTTGTGTGGAGAGAGACACAGCTTGCTTTTGCATGGTGATTTCTCGAGCGGGTTCGAATCTGTGTTGGTGGAGAGGGACTTTGCATTGGGGGTCCGATTGACGCGTTTCAGTCGTTGTGCTCTTGACGCACGTGAGCACGCTCAATGCCTACGAGGTTTTTCTTTTTGAAATTTTTCAGGGTTTCTGGTTTATATAGGAGATGCAGAGTTTTATTTTTCAGTACCTCGGATGTTCAGAGGAGGAATATGAGGTTGGCATGGAGGACATGTAGGAGGGGCTGTAGGAGGCGTTGGGATGGAGGCCGAGCCCGATGGCTTTTGCATGGACAGGCGGAGGCGGCAGCGCAGTTCGAGGTGAAGCAAGCAGCCATACTCAACTCGACCCAATCCGAGCGGGAGATGGCGATGAACCTCCATCGTATCCATCTCGCTGACATGAGGCGGGAGCAACTCTTCGCCAACAAGGATGACGAGTAACAGAAGCCGGAGCTGCGCCCCACCGCAAATGACCATGAGGCCGCCAGTCTGTCGGGCACAAGGTCATATACGTCTCCTACAGAGTTGAAGTAAGATAGTTTTAGTTCGAATGGACCTTGTTTTATGTACGTATGATGATGAACGTATGATGAATTTTAGGTTGCATGGATTCGTATGGAAATAGGGGTTTGCATATGAGGGGTGTCGATGCAGCGTCCGAAAAATGAAGGGTGCACCGGCTCCGTTCCACGGACGCGTCAGACATATAGGGGGGAGGGGGCATATTTGTACGCGATTGTAGATGCTCTAAAAGTTTCACACTTTTGACGGTTAATTTGCTATTTTTAGGACATTAAGTTTCTATGTATTTATTGTAGGTAAATGCCCGTAACGGTTTAAATATTGATAATGGACAAGGAAAATGACAAATTTTGAAATTTCACAGATAATAGTGTTTGGTTCGTTTCTTCACAAAACCCACTTCCTTCCTCAGGGCTTGTCCGGTTTGTAAGTAATCAACATGACAACTTTTGCATAATATTATATTTTTTTGCCATATCCTCTAGGGACCATATCATTAGAATTAAAATGGGAATAGCCTACATGTCTGTGGCCGGGTCTTGCCCCCCTCATTTTTGGGACAACTTTTATTTTGTATTATATGGGCAAAACTTATACTAAAGACCACAGACAATGTTTTTCAACCCACTTTTGTCCATTATTTCATGTATCTGGAGTTCAAAATTGAATTATATTCAGTAAATGACTAGAAATGCACTTTGTAGTTTAAATATACCAAACAATCCTAGCAAAATGCTAATTTTTGACATGTTACATGTAATGGTGTGTGTTCAGTGCGGGAAAAAGTTCAAGCCCAACAGAGAAGCAACGGTCGCTTCCAATGCAAACCGGATTTGTGCCCTCTCAAAACCTACTTTCTTCCTAAAAAATGGCACGGTTTGTAAGTAATCTACTTGTCAACTTTTGCGAAACAATCTAAAATTTTATCACAGTCTCTGGAGGCCATATAATGACACCATGTCAAGTCTTTAAATTTTTGACTTTGTTCAAATTTCTGACAACTAAAATGGCAATAACCTACATTTCAGTGGCCGGGTCTTGGATATGGGACTACTGTTATTCGGTGGTATTTTGGTTAAATATATGCAAAAGACCATCAATAATGTATTTCAACCAACTTTCGGCCATAACTTCATGTACATGCAGTTTAAATTTTAACGATGTCCATTAAATACATAGAAATGCACTTAATGTCTTTATAGCAAACGGACCCAGAAAAATGTTACATATTGACATGTTTCATGTAATAGTATTTGTTGAGTTTGCACAAAATTTGAAGGCCAACAAAGGAAGCAGCGCTAGCTTCGCATGCAAACCGGACACGTTCCCTCTTGAAACCTAGTTTCTTGCTCGGAGACGGTTTGGTTTGTCAATAGTCTACATTACAACTTTTTCGAAATATTCTCAAAATCTGCGTAGGACATAATCTTGACGATACCCATGGCCGGGACTACCCTTTGCGTGCCATGATCCATGTTGGTATCTGCATCGTCCTGCATACCCTCGATAAGACACGACCATCTCCTGCATCCTGCAAGATGTCACTCGTCATATCATTGTGTGGTAATGCCAGAAACCTTCCTCAAACAATAGACCCTCATAGGATCGGGCGGTAGTGTACACTAGTAGAAAAAGCACCTAATGTGAGACACAATAGTCCCAGTTCGATTTCGGCCCGGTATTAATGGTACCATTAGTGCCGGTTCGAACGGCTATGCATTAATGCCGGTTCATTTTGACCCTTTAATACCGGTTCGTGCCACGAACCGGTACTAAAGGGGTGGTGGCAGGCTGGCGTCAGGCCTGGGCCCCGCGATCACCTTTAGTACTGGTTCGTGGCACAAACCGGGGCTAACCGAACCGGTACTAAAGGGGTTTGACCTATAGTCCCGGTTGGAGACACGAACCAGGACTATAGGGCAATTTTTCATACTCTACCCCCCCCCATGTATCGCCATATATAATCAGTTTTGAAAACTACAAAAGAAAATGATAAAAAAAATTAAAAAATAAAATTCTTCGAGATGTACTTATATTACTACATCTACTAGTTAGGAAAATTAAAAAACTTAAATTTGGACATGTTTTGCAAAAAGTGTAGGAAAAATGTAAAACGGCTATAACTTTAGCATACGATGTCGGAAAAAAATGTATAATATATCAAAAAATTCAGCACGAAAATCCACATCCGACTTTGAGAGCCTACGTCCTGTTTGCAAATTTTTAGAATCCTCAAATTCCAAAAGGAAAAAATGATATGCTCAAATTTCAGTTTTTTTTATTTTGGTTAAATCTGGTCAAACTATGGTCAAAATAATTATTCAAGAAGTATTTATGTTGCTACATAATTATTCAAGAATATTAGTGTTACTAAATAATTATTTCAAATTTTTGAATTTTGGTCAAATCTGGTCAAACTATGATCAAATCTGGTCAAACTATGGTCAAACTGTGGTCAAACTTATTCGAGAAATATTAGTGTTACTAACTGTTTTTTAGAATAATAGTTCCAAACTCAAACGGTAAAACGTGTGACCTAATGCTCAAGCTAAACTGCTGAGGGTTAATAGGATTGACAGCTTACATTTGTCAGGAAAACAACAAGTGCAGACTTGGAAAGTAGGGGGAATAGAACTCCGAAGTTAAGCGTGCTCAGGCTGATGGAGTGAGAGGATAGGTGACCGGCTGGGAAGTTAGACGATTTGGAATGAGTGATCCACACTTGAGCAGTTAAGAGGGGTGACTAGAGACTAAATCATCAAATAATTCAGAAAATTGGAAATCGAAAAAATCAAATATTTTTTACAAAATTTTCAAAAAAAAAATTCAAAAAAAATTATATCTTTAATACCAGTTGGTAACACCAACCGGTACTAAAGGTCCCCCATACCACGACGCGAGCTCACGCCACGTGGTGGGCCTTTAGTGGCGGTTCGTGCCGAACCGATACTAAAGGGGGGGGGGGCTTTAGTCTCCACCCTTTAGTGCCGGTTGCAGAACCGGCACTAAAGGCCCTTACGAACCGGTTTTAAAGGTCCGTTTTTTACTAGTGGTAGAACCCGTTCTGGAATGCACAAAGATCCTTGAAGGGTCGTTGGGCATGTTGAAAGGTTATTTTTGACTCTCGAGAAGCGCGAAGGGAAGGCGGAGCCTTGGCTAGATGGGGTGTCTTCGCTTTTTAGTTCTTGCTTCTCGGTTGGACCGGGCCTGGTGCTGTTACTATACGTGTGTTATTATTTCATAATTGACTTCATCGACCGGGTGTGGTTTGTCGTAGTAGATTCCACCGTGAAATTATCATGTCTTAATTTTTGTGAGGGAATTATTATATGGTAAATGCTCGGCTTCAGCCGATGGAGCATCCGCAGGCATCCGCTGCCTCGTCCTTGCGACGAGTGTCCTGTGTGGGCTCATCTAGTACTAGCTCCTGTGCTTTTTCAACTGAGCTCATGTTCCAGGCTGCCCAACCGCAACAACATGTATGTTGCAAGATCTGGATTCCACAAGGTTTGTTGCCGCGCAGCCGAGGTACCCCGCTACTGCACCCTCTCTTCCTCTCACTCCACTCTCCACGCCGCTACAACTAACCGCGCCGCCCCTGTGAGGTCACCGGTGTCGGCCTGAAGCTCCACGGAAGGGATCGTGCTCGCCCGTCGTCGGACTTCGCTGCCGCCGACGAGCTGTGCGTGGTCGGCACCGCCTGGATCTGCTCGTCCCCAGCCCTTCTCCACACCTTGTCATTCCTCCCGCGTCGCCGGCACGCTTGCCGCCGTCGTGTACCAATTCGCCGCCTCGCACTGCTGGAGCCTCTGCATCGTCTGGGAGATGCCACCGCCCTGTGGGCTGCCTCCTCGCCTGGGATTTTTTTTTCCTGTAACATCACCTTTGTTGCAACAAAAATCTGCAAACAAGACCCCTGTTACAAAATATTCTGCAACAAGTCCTCTATTGCAAAGAAAAATCTTGTTGCAAAAAATTTCTGTAACAAAACCTTTGTTGCACAAAAAATTCTGCAACAAGACCTCTGTTGCAATAATGGAGATGGCAGTCTGCTGCATGATCCGCGAGATCTTATGGCTCGCAACCGGGCAGATCTTTTCAAAATGTCAGCTGGCCGACGCGTAGCACACCCCTTATTTTATTCCCTTTATTATTTCATACACAACATCCTAATTCCTTTTTCTTATATATAATATTTTTACACATGGTGCATACAACACACTTTTTGAAAAGAAACATACAACCCATGTACTTAGAAGTCTATTCATGGAAAAGAAACACATTTTTTGACAAAGAAACACATAATGCATGTGCTTGAAACCTATTAGTCGGCAAAAAAACACATAATCCATGTGCTTGAAGTCTATTGGTTGACAAAGAAACACATAATCCATATAGTGGATGCCTATTGGTCAAGACAACCATTCACAGATCGATGACATGTCCTGTTGGTCAAGAAAACAGGTTCAGTGTTCACACCAAATGAAAAGGCCGATGATAGGCGCCGGTGCGCCGGCCTAAACGTTTCGGCCAGTCGCGTCCCAGCCGCCCGATTGGCCCACCCTAAGCCATTGGATCCTCATCCATCCGGGTCGTTCTTCTTCCTTCCCCCACTCTGTTATTCGCGTCCTGATCCACTCGTAGGTCCACGCATGGTGGCCACCCCCTCTCCCCCTCGCCCCGCAGCGGGTCCTCAGGGTCGTCCCTGAAGCTCGCCGGACCACCGCCGCTCGCCGGATCGCCGTCGTTGGCCGAGTCGCCGTCGTTGGCTTCGGTTGTCACAGCTTTCGAAATACTGGTTCCAGCAAAACTAGATGCTGGTTGAAGCAAAACTTCTTGTCGGTTGTAGCAAAAATTGCTTGGCGATCCCAATGAAGAAAAAATGCTCTGCATCTCTAGAAAACACATGGGCTCCAGCAAAAAAAGATATTGGTTGAAGCAAAACTGCTCGCCGGTTGTATAAAAAATGACATGCCGATCCCAATGAAGAAAAATGCTTCCGTACTCGCATCCATGAAAATCGCTGGTTCCAGCAAAAATGTTGGATAGTTCCAGCAAAAACAATGGCTGGTTGAAGCAAAAAACAGAGTCGCAGGGGTCACATGTCATGGAGGTTGATATAGCAAAAATCCACAAACGTCGGTAGTAACAAAAACCAAAACGGTTGTAGCAAAATGATTCGCCGGTTCCAGCAAAGATCACCATGGTAGCAGATTTTGGGTGGGTGAGTGGCAGCAAAAACATGGGCTAGTTCCAGCAAAAACAAACATGGTTGTAGCAAAATTCTGCTGCGGCGGCCGTGGAGAGCAGCGCAGCTGCGGGCGGCCATGGCGACGAGCGTTGGTTCGCACCCTAGCATCGTCGCGACGCCGGCGAGCCCCCCGCGTCATCCCCACTCACCAGGGGACACCCTGCATCAACGCTTGGTGCTTTCGGCATGCCGATTCCTGGCGATGCGCGCCTCGGGATGAATCTGCGCCATGGCATTAGGCCAAAGGAGGGAGGATGTGTCGGTGGCCATGAATCGGTGGTGGTGGCTGGGATAGTTGAGAGGATAAACTGGGTGAGAGGTGAGAGAGAGAAGAGATAGAGGAGAGAATGAATGGCTGTAAGGGAGAGACGGAAGAGATAAGGCAAATGAAAAGCGGTGCGTGCGTGGACAGCGCGAAGCGATGAGACCGGCTCAATTGTCGGCCGGTGCGCTGTTCCCAAGCATTACCCAAACGAAAATATCTCCTTCCTTCGTCTCCCCCTGCTCGCTCCAAGCGCTGGCCGCGCGCTGCCGCTGCAAGCTCCTCTTTTCTTTGCCTCCCCACACGCCGCTCGCCGCTCGCCGCTGTTGGCCCAGCCGGTCGTCTACACCCATGAAAATTGCCGCCTCGGGCAAGGAACCGAAGGGACGTACGTCTCCGCTCTGCACCCGTGGAGCAACGCCGCGGGAAAGGCTTCTAACGGTGCGGAGCCGCGGCAGCTGCCGCCGGACACTGCACCGTGGTGGAGACCGTTGCCGGGGGACTGCTCCGTGGTGGAGACCACTTGTAATGTAAATACTTAATCAGCACCCAAAAAAAAACTTAATCAGCCGCCGGTAGTTGCAGGTCGGGCCTCCACGCCATTGGTATTCAGAATGAGGAGGAGGAGGAGGGTGAAGCCAAGGTTAGCCGGAAGAAGCTTCATCGATCCCGCGGTGCTTTTTGCGTCGCAGAGTTGGATCCTTCTACAACTGCTGGCCAGACGATCACCCAGCCGCTACTCCTTGGCCAACAAAAAATCAGGAATGCAAAGCGCTTGGCTGCGATGCTCATAGACCATGGCCTGGCAAAACAAGTCGAAATCTGGCTTGCGAGTTGCGACCTCCACCGGAATCGGATCCACAGCATAGTCGGACACGGCCGGATACGAGTCATGGGCGGGATACGAATCATGGGCAGGACGTCGTTTACTGGATAATCTGTTGCATTAGAGCATCTCCGATAGAAGATGTCTTTTGCATCTCCGAGGCCCAGAAACAATGCTCCAACAGATGATGTAGATGGAAAAAAAAAGAAAAAAAATCATCTCCACCTCTCGGAGATGTAAACAACACCTTAAGATAAAAATTTGCATCTCCACCTACAGGAGATGTAAAAACGCGTCCGCCCGCCAACCGTCCAACTGCCACTTCTTTCCCCTTCTGCGCGACCAGCCGCCGCCCCTGACCGCCCGCCCACCGCCTTCTCCGACTCCGCCATCTGTTCCCTGACCCACCTCACCGCGGCCTCCTCCGCCTCCATGCCACCGCCGCGGCAGCCGCCTCAGCGCCAATTCGCCCCACCCCGGCCGGTCGCTGTTGCGCCGAAGGCTGCAAAGAAGATAGGGGGCCGCCAAGCCTCGCGTTGGAGGCGTCTAGCGTCCGGCAGAGAACCAAGGTCGGCCGGCGAAAATGTCGAAGCCGGACGTGGATTTGGCAGGCGATTTGTAGCCGCCGGCGACCATGGCGTCCTCATCCGGCCACAGTGCTCCTGATCCACCTCCTCCGCTGCCGCGGCCGGACATGGAGGAAGATGTGTCCATGCCGATGGCAACCGCATCCAACTTGTTCGATGATATGCCGCAAAGGTAAAAAAAAACTTGTGCATTCCTTTGTTGTTCCAATTCTCGATTTTAATAGAATGTGTAGTTGAATGTGTGTACGTCCATTTATAGTCTTGATGATGAAGCTTTCATGTGCACCACAAATGTGACAAATGATGATTACTCACATGAGTATGCATCACAAGAATATGAAACTTCACAATATGGTGATGACAATCTTGACATGGATGATGAGGGCTTCATTTTGAAGGGAAGAACCGCAAATTATACCATCGCCGAAGATGTGTTGATTTATATCGCTTGGAAGGAAATCTCTCAAGATGCAACCGTTGGGGCCGACCAATCCGCCATCGCATATTGGCAACGCATCAAGGAATTCTTCGATGCTGCGTGCAACACTAGCGGCCACTATCGCTCAAGTGACTCCCTTCGCCAATGTTGGGGCACCATCAACACTGAATGTCAATAGTGAGCGGGTTGCTTGGCAAATGTTCATCGCATGAACCCAAGTGGTTGTGGTGAAAGTGGCTTGGTAATAATCATTTGCTATTCATGTGTGATTTCTCCACTTTCCGCAAATATGGAAATGTTCACTAATTTGTTGATGACATCTTGATTGTTTTCTTGTAGAAAATGATTGCGCAAGGATTATTTCGAGACAGGAACAACAAAGAAGAGAAGATGAAGAAGAAAGGAAAAGATTTCACTTTCTATCATTTCTATAGAGGGCTCAAGGGTGAGGAGAAGTGGAAAACTAGATAAGTTTTTTATGCTTCCCAGAAGAAAAGTGTAGTGGTGGAGGATGAAGAAGATGCTCCGGGTGAGGAGAGAAGTAGCCCCACTCCTCACTAGGCGACCAAATCATATAGGCCCGATGGAACTAGGAAAGTGAAGGGGTCCAAGGCCGGAGACAATGATCTCAAGGATGGATTTTATGCCATTTTCATGGCGAGGAAAGAGTATGCGGAAGAAAAAAATGTTGAAGCTCAAAGAAATTGAGGAGGGGAGTGCAGCCGAGCGAAGGAGGGCGGCAACCGAGGAGAGAAAACTTGAGCTTCAGGAGAGGAAGGCGACGACCGAAGAGATGAAGATAGTTGAGGAGAAGGCACTCAAGTTTATGTTCATAGACACATCCACTCTTGATGCCAAGGCAAAGGCGTATGTCAAACTTTGTCGCGATGAAATGCTCATGAAGAAACAAATGCTCATGGGAAGCATGATGGGAGGAGGAATGGGATGTCCCATGGGAGGAACGGGAGGAGGAATGGAAGCTGGCATGAGAGGAGGGATGGGAGGTGGAATGGGAGGGTACATGAACATGATGGATGGTGCCATGAATGGTGCATTTGGTGGAAACATGGGAGGTGGCTTTGGTGGCAACGCGGGTGCTGGCTTTGGAGGAATGGGAGGTGGGATGGGAAGTGGCTTTGTCAGCAACATGACCGGCATGGGAGAGTGGCTTCGGCGGTAACATGATGAGTGGCATGGGAGGTGGCTTCGGCGGCAACATGATGAGTGCTTCGGTGACAACATGATGAGTGGCATGGGAGGTGGCTTCGGTGGTAACATGACTGGCATGGGATATGGCAATGAAGGTGCTTCCGGTGGAGTTCGCGGCAACGAGACTTCAATGCAAGAAAACATCGAGAAAGAAGCCATTGATGATTATGAGACCACCGTCGACAATGGCACTAGTGACAATGGAGAGGACGCAAATTGAGTGATGTCTATGTGCATTTTCATTTGTTGGACCAATAACTTTGTTAGAGACAATTTACTTTTGCTTGTAGTATTTGAAACTATGATCGGTGATGCACTTTTGTTGCTACAAGTATGAAAAATTGATGTGCAAATGCGGCCGACAGCGATGAATAGCAGTCTCGCGGCGGCCGGCCGGTTTTGCATCTTCAGTTTATATCACCTGTTAGAGTTGCATTTTCACGTCTCCTTTATATTACCTGTTGGTGTTACACTTTTACGTCTCCGTTTTGCATCATCTGTTCGAGTTGGCTCTTTTATAGAGATGTAAAAATCACTTTTTGGTGATGTAAAATATGCAACACCTACTTTACATCTCCAAATTTACATCTTCTATTGAAGATGCTCTTAGCGTAGACATTTGCCCCCGACAGGGCTCCTACGTGGAATACGCGCCAAGGTCACGACCCCGTTCGGTGTAGAATATAACACGTATGCTACGCCGGGTTGTCCAAAAATCGCGGCGAGTGCTGGTGTACAATACAGATCACTTGGAGGAAACAGTCGTGCTTCGTCTTCATCTGGAATTCCAGTGCAGTATGTAGTATGTGTCTGTCGACTGACATGACTTAATTGGCCGGGTTGAATCTGATAAGTGATAACAATGGCTTTGGAAGCTCCCGCGTCAACTGAAGAGGAAGCCAAGTGGCAACACAAAAGCTCTGTCCGGAAGTTCACCAAACCCCCAACAAAAAATCTGGGTCTGAACTCTGAAGAGACCAACCAGCTGGGAAAGGGCGAACAGGCCAGTGAAGCATATTCCGACAATGACCGAGGCCGAGGAGTGGGCACCCGGGCTATATGCTCGTTCTGGGAGGTCCTATTCGGCGCGAGGACCTCGCTTAATGCGAGACATACCCTCATCTCGCGTCCAACACTGTAGCTCCAATGGCGGAGCTTCAAAGGAAAAACTGGGTGGGCCAGCACAAAGGAGAGAACCAAAAATCAAATTCTCAACCATACAATGCGTTTTGGTAGTCATTAGTTAGTGTACAATATACCTTTTCTGCGAGGACTGAGCCTTCGTGCTTAGGGTTGCAGCCTGCAGAAAGTGCAAAAGCCTGGGTGAGCAGTTCGGGCCAAGGAAACTCCGCCCCTGTGTAGCTCCCTGGAGTGGTTTTGGGAAGGTTTTATAGACCGGTTCAGACAAGTTTTAAAATCTTCCATGTTGAACTGACCTGGCGGCAGTGGAGATGGCTCCTCTCCTCCCTCTCCTCCCCCTCCTCCCGCTCTCCTCCGGGAACACCACCACCATCCCCACCCCCTCCTTCCCGGCTCCGGCGACCGCATCCTTCCACGATCCTCTCCGTTGGAATGACTCCCCCACCGACAAGGCGCTGCGGGCTGCGCTCGGCGTGGGCGACGCAATGGGGGAGGACTTTCAGGCGCAAGTGTGGAGATGCCTTTCCATGCACATCAATCTGTGCCGCCATGAGGCTCCATGCTTCCTCTCGGTGCACGTCCATCACGACTCGCTCGACCTCGACGAGGATCTCGTGGCTGTCCTCATGCAAGCTTGCCTGGGCGGCAACGCTCCCGCCTTCCAGGTGACCCGCCTTCGGGATCAGCTCTTTCGCATCTCTGTCTCCCACAAGCGCATCGTTCAAGCTCTCATCGCCGAACCCCTTCTCACTGCAAAAACTCACACCATCCAGTTTCTTCCTTATCCACCGCCACACACCACCACACACCAGCCGCCCATTCACCGAAGAAAGCTTTTCGACATCGGTGACCGCTTCGGCCATGCTGACGCGTTCCTATGCTCTCAGCTTGGGCTCGTCCCCTCTCCCGGCGTCGACTTCGAGCTCAATATCCTTGAGCTGTTCTCATCCAAGGTTTTCCAGTCGCCAACGGCCGCGGCCCCGCCCAACTCTATCATCTTCATCGTCCACAAAGCGGACTTCATGGTCGATGAAACTCTCGTCGCCACCCTCCTCTCGTTCCGCTTTGGGGGACCCACGAGGTCCATCGCCGTTCACCGTCTCTCCAAGGCTGCCTTCGCAGCGCTGGTCTCCTCCAACATCGTCGCAACTCTCATGGCGGCATGCTCCCCAATCGTGGCTCATCGACTGTTCGCCACCATCACGGTTGCGCCTCACGGCTCGCCGGCATCGCTGGCTGGGCGGCCACCGTCGCCACCACGCTCATCGCCGACGCCCCCCTGCATCGTCGTCAACGACCAACCACGCTCCCCTCCGTGCATGTCCTCCATGCAGGTGGGACCAGCCGCCTCCAACGGTCGGCCACCCGCTGGGCCTACTGCGACTTCCGCACCGTTCACTCCTCAGCGATCGCATCCCTTCTCCAGAGAGAAAACAAGACGATATAGGTGGCTATACCGTACCCTTCATAGACCAGCCATGTATTTTAAACGAGCCGGCCACTATCGACCCGCCTCCACGCCACCTATCACATCCCGCTGACGCAACGACCCCACTCGAGTCGAACCAGCCGCCCTCCGGTCGGCCGCAAGGCCTGCTCGATCCCCTAGGCGCCTCTTCACACCCAACTCCCCACCCTTCAGCCGCTGATCCACCGGCCCCACAATCGCCCCCCCCCCCCGCTCCACCACCCAGCATGACAAAAACAACGCTTGCATGCACACGCATGCGCCCATCATCACGTCTAGTCCACCACCTGCCTCCCCTACCTCCGCCAGCCTACGCTCCGCCCAGTCCCCTCAGCCCCATCCCGAGATCGCCATTAACCAGTCGCACGCCCCTGCCGCTGCTGCCACCTCTATGCGATCTTCGATCTCCACGCCGATGTAGGACCCGCGCTCCTACCGGGAGGTTTTGCTGAGCTCCCCGCCTCGGGTCTCTGCATCCACCCGCCCGCATCCATCGGCCTCTCCAGCCTATAAATCTCCCTCTCCTCAGATAGCCAGCCTCGAACACATACACCACCATTACAGCCGCAAGAAGAAGACTAGATGCTTTCAGTGCCTTGCTACCAACCACACTATTCGCTGACTGTCGCGACCCCGTATGGTGCTCTCGCTGCTGGTGCTCCGGCCACCGGAGTTTCAGGTGCAAGGCCGTCCGCTTCCTCCCGTTCTTCCCTTCTATGCCTCCTTCTCCTCGTATTAACCCCGCTTTTGTGCGGCCTCCTTGCAGCTCAATGGCTCACACGACCGGCATCCACACCGCCTCCGGCTCATCCGCCAGTTCCGCGCGCTCCAACGGTGCTCCGATCTGGTTCGGCTCCCACTGCGTTCTTACCAACGATTTGCCTGCATTCCGCCTCCCGCTCATCTTCGGGCCGCGTGCATCCTTCTCATCCACCACGGAGCCGTCCTTCGCCCCGCCTCCGCCACCATCACCAGTCACCATGTCCACCGCAGCCTCAGGCTTCTCTCCCACGTCACCACAAATCCCTCTCCTCGTCCCTCCCAGCTGCCACGTTAGGCATGTTGACAACCTAGCCTACGTGCACCTCGCCACCCCTATGCACAACCCATTTAGGTTCATTCGTCAAGCCCTTTGTCGGTGTCAAAACTGGCGGATCTCGGGTAGGGAGTCCCAGACTGTGCGTCTAGGCGGATGGTAACAGGAGACAAGGGACACGATGTTTTTACCCATATCATCAATATTAATCAAGCAGGAGTAGGGTTTTACCTCCACCGAGAGGGCCCGAACCTGGGTAAAAACATCGTGTCCCTTGTCTCCTGTTACCATCCGCCTAGACGCACAGTCCGGGACCCCCTACCCGAGATCCGCCGGTTTTGACACCGACATTGGTGCTTTCATTGAGAGTTCCTCTGTGTCGTCACCTCTAGGCCCGATGGCTCCTTCGATCATCAACAATGACGCGGTCCAGGGTGAGACTTTTCTCCCCGGACAGATCTTCGTATTCGGCGGCTTTGCACTGCGGGCCAATTCGCTTGGCCATCTAGAGCAGATCGAAAGCTACGCCCCTGGCCATCAGGTCAGATTGGGAAGTTTGGACTATACGGCTGACATCCGCGGATACTTGATCTTTGACGGATTCGAGCCACAGCCGAGCGTGCCTCACTGTCACGATGGGCATGATCTAGCTCTGTTGTCGGACGGTTCCCTGGAGGCCGCACGAGAGTCCGCTCTGACCCTCAGCTCGGAGCCGACTGCGCCAACCGAGGATGGGTGGCTAGACACCGCCTCGGGGGCCGCTACCACTACGGCGATAGAGCCGAATACCGACCCTGTCCCTTGTGAAGCTCATGACTCCAAGGTGCCGGACTCCTCTGCGTACCCCGAACCTTCCGCGCCCCTGCCAATCGAATCCGATTGGGCGCCGATCATGGAGTTCACCGCTGCGGACATCTTTCAGCACTCGCCTTTTGGCGACATCCTGAATTTGCTAAAGTGTCTCTTTATCAGGAGAGTCCTGGCCAGATTATGGTCAGGACAGTTGGGATGCGGACGACGAAGAAATTCAAAGCCCACCCACCACCCACTTCGTAGCAAATGTCGATGACTTAACCGACATGCTAGACTTCGACTCCGAAGACATCGACGATATGGACGATGATGCCGGAGATGACCAAGAACCAGCGCTTACAGGGCACTAGAAGGCCACCTCAACTCACGATGTATATATGGTGGATACACCTAAAGGAAGCGATAACGAGGAACAACGGGACGCCGCAAAGGATAATTCCCTCGAAAAACAGTCAAAACAGCGGTTTAAGCACCGCCCAAAGTCCCGCCTCGACAACGACAGCACCCACATAGACCCAGCCATAGTGCAGGGCGAACCGGTGGTCGACGAACATGCCCTCGAGCAACCATCCGAACAGGATAACTTGGATAAGCAGCCCGTCCCTGGCGAAGATAACAGTCCAAACAATCTCCCATCAGACAAGTTTTTGGAGCATAAGAACCTCCACAAAAGGCTCGTCGCCACTGCGTGTAGCCTGAAAAAGCAGAAGTGGAAGCTCAAAACAGCGGAAGATGCACTCAGAATCAGATGGAGCAAAGTACTCAACACCGCAGACAAATACGGCGACAGTCGCCAAACAAAGAGCTACCCAAAGTGCAAACTACTACCCGAATTCGATGAAGAGGCTTTAGAGCCCCCGTAACAAAAGAACAAAGAAGCCGCCCGGTCGGATGGATGACCACATGACAAGCATAGAGCGGTAAGCGGTGCCGCACACAATCCGGCACGCGAACCGCATAAGGATTCACATCAAAAGGATGGCCCAGTTAGGTCCATCTACGGGCCAAGAAAGCAAGCTCTTTTAAGCAATGCAACACGCCAAGTATCCGGACATAACGGCACACCCAAATACAGGGGAGCCGCACACCCCCTATGTTTCACCAATGAGGTGCTGGGTCATGAATTCCCAGCGGGATTTAAACCCGTAAACATAGAGGCATACGACGGAACAACAGACCCAAGAGTCTGGATAGAGGATTACATCCTCCACATACACAAGGCTAGAGGAGACGATCTCCACGCCATAAAATACCTACCCCTCAAGCTCAAAGGGCCGGCACGGCACTGGCTTAAAAGCCTCCCAGAAAATACCATTGGAAGTTGGGAAGAGCTCGAGGATGCTTTTCGGGAAAATTTTCAAGGGACTTATGTCCGCCCTCCGGATGCAGACGATTTAAGTCACATAACTCAACAATCCGGAGAGTCAACCCGCAAATTCTGGAGCAGATTCCTCACCAAAAAGAACCAAATAGTCGACTGTCCGGACGCCGAAGCCTTAGCAGCTTTCAAACACAACGTCCGAGACGAATGGCTCGCCAGGCACCTTGGCCAGGAAAAGCCAAGAACAATGGCCGCACTAACAAGCCTCATGACCCGCTTTTGCGCGGGAGAGGATAGCTGGCTAGCAAGATGTAGCACCAGCGACCCAAGTACATCCAAGGTCAGGGATGGAAACAGGAAACCACGACGCAGCAAGGACCAGCGCGGGACCAAGGGAAATGGTCCAAGGAGCACGGCAGTCAACGCCGGATTCAAAAGCTCTTGGCAGAATAACACAAAACTGTCTTTCAAGGACAACCGCGACGAGCTATCCAACCTAAACAAAATCTTGGACAAGATATGCCAAATCCACAGTACCTCCGGGAAGCCTATAAACCACACCCATAGAGATTGTTGGGTCTTCAAGCAGTCCGGCCGACTCAATGCCGAACACAAGGGGCTTGACACACCAAGCAAGGACGATGACGAACCCCACAAGCAGAGCACCGTAAGACAAAGGTATTTCCCACAAGAGGTCAAAACAGTAAACTCACTTCAAGTGACAACAGGAAAAAATAGAGCGGCGTCCATTAAAGTACGCACCGCACGGTCCACCCCAGCGGAGTCCCGACACTGGATGTCAAAACCAATCACTTTCGACCATCAGGATTACTTCGGAAGTATCCGGAACGCAGGATGGACTGCTTTGATATTAAATCCTATAATCGACGGACTGCAATTTACACAGGTCCTAATGGACGGCGGCAGTGATCTAAACCTGCTATATCAGGATACAATCCGCAGAATGGGGATAGACCCAACCAAAATACGCCATAGCAACACTTCCTTCAAAGGAGTGATGCCAGGCCCATATGCCCATTGCACGGGCTCTCTACTACTAGAATTTATGTTCGGCTCATCCGACAACTTCCGTCGCGAAAAGTTAGTCTTCCACATCGCCTCATTTAAAAGTAGCTATCAAGCACTATTGGGACATGAAGCTTTCGCCCGCTTTAACGCAATACCGCATTATGCATCCCATACACTCAAAATGCCCGGTCCACGCGGCATCATCTCATTAAAGGGAAACTTCGAGTGTTCCTTGAAAAAGAAAGAAAGTGAGACTGCCTTGACAGCCACACACTAACCCGGCTTTGCTGATCAAAGCACCTAAACAGGTCATTTATATCCCGGACACGGTTAGGCGAGTCCGGCATAAATAAACAAGGGGCTTAATAGCCGCGTACCCCCTCACAAGGGGCTGCACGCATGTACAATAAGAGACAATATGTCTCAATTTTATTTTATGAATCATACTCTGTTTATACATTTTCCGCACGATCCTTTTTTCCAACTCAGTTCTCCCCTTTTACAGATGAACACCGTGCTACACCCGTCCAGGATACGGCACAACGGAGACACAGGCGCAGACGTGCAGTAGGGACCCGTTGCAAGGATTCTTTTCAGATTAAGACCCTGCGTAAACCTTTCTTATTGTCTCTTGTTGATACACATCCCCCTGTTTCTTACTATAACCAAAGAGGAGGTTGGCGCTTTGGCATCGGCCACGTCAGAAATTTTTGCGCGTACCTAGACATTAGGGGCTTAGGGCATTGTTCTGCCCGTTTTCATAAAGACCGAATACCTTAGGGAGTGTTCAGCGTCTCGAGTTAGGCCTTATATGCATCAGCTCCGAATCATGTCTTTGGTCAAATGTTGGGTTTGCCCGGCTCCTGTGTTTTGCTGCCTTGCGTTCCGTTTTAACGGCTAACGCGGCACCAGGAGAACTACTGCGATTGTGCCCCGGTTCGTCCTGGCGAGCACCTCAGTAGAGAAAGCCGAAAACTGACTGTCATGATATAGCGTGAGACTGGTCAACCACTCGATGACCCACGGGAATGTTTAGAATTCCTCCGCATTAACGAAGGACCGTTTCCCGGTCAGGCACATACGCACCCCGAATTAGGGAGAGCGCGGTGCCCCCAGGGGCTATATAGTAGCCCCACCATCAAACTCCTATGGCTAAGTGAAAGTGATAAAGCATTATAGTCCGGTTGCCTAGTTTGCTACGCTATCACCTCCTTCACAGGACCAAGACGTTGGATAAAGTGTGAAAATGCGCCTTTTTGCAAACACCCCGCACTCTGTGCGTGGGGGCTGAAGCCAAGGACTGCCATCTTTCATGTTATATACATATACATTAACGGCCGCATAGGAGGTACTTTACTACTTGAACGCACAAGTATAAAAAGCCTTTATATTATATTGCAACAATGTTTTACAAATCACACATGTCATTCAAACATAATATCCTTCGAGCACTGCGTCTCTATTACACGAGCGCCCTGAAGGACTTCCTCAAAGTAGTGCTCGGCAGGTAATCGGCTTCGGTCCGAATCTTGGGATGCAACGTCGGTGGCCTTCATCTCTGCCCAGTATGTCTTGACACGGGCGAGAGCCATCCGCGCACCCTCTACGCATGCTGACCGCTTCATTGCACTAATATGCGGCACCGCACCAAGGAACTGCTGCACCAAGCCAAAATAACTCTTCGGCTCGGGCCTCTTTGGCCACAAATGAGTCACCACAGACTTCATGGCAAGTCCGGACAACCTATTCAGCTCAGCCCATTCGGCCAAACGATCGGTCAATGGAAGCGGACGCTCTGGACTGTGGAACTGCGACCAAAACAGCTCTTCCATTCCGTGATCCTTTTGGCCTCGGAAGTGTTCGGCCGCATCCGCGGCACTCGCCGCCAAATCCAGATAAGCATCCTCCGCACCCCACAGCTGGCCCAATTGAGCATACTTGGGATTCGTGAACTTCCTCCGCAGTAGAAAAGGCTTTCCAGCCGCAATATCTCCGGCCTGACGTAGCTCCTCCTTCATAGCTCTCATCGCAGAGCGAGCATCCTTGGCCTCGGCAGTGGCCTTCTTAAGGTCCTCTTGCACCACTCGGTCTTCTTTTTCAAGAAGCTGGCAGCGGTCGGCAGCATTCTTCAATTTCACGGCCATCTCGGCCATTTCCTCCCTGCTTCGGTAGTGAGCACCCTGTTCGACTTTTAGCTCTTCGGCCGCCTTCGAGGCAGCCGCATTACTTTTTCTGGCTTGCTCCTTGGCTCGGGCGAGCTCCGCCCGAAGCTCCTCCATAGCAGCGGCACCATCTACATTATGCATACATACTGTAAGGCACGGGCGTCAAGCTCCCTTACCAGGTGTCCGCAGGGAAGGCACATACCTTGTGACTCGTCAAGTCGCTTATTGACCAGCGTGATGTCCGCATCCGCAACGTCAAGTTGCCGCTTCAGTTTGGCAAATCCATCAGTCCGGCTGGCCACCGAACGCTCCGCCACCTATATAGGAAGGGCGGCATCTTACAACTGAGATTATGATCCTCGGCACGCTGTCACCTTTGACAACGTACCGAGTCTCAGGGGCTACTATCTACACAGGGCGCATTCTATATGCAAAAACTGTCAGAAGGTATATCATTTTTGCGTACCTCAAACCCCGTTAGTAAACTTCTGACGGCTTCATGCAATCCGCTCTCAGCGGATGAAATCCTTTCAATCATCGTACCCATTAACGTATGGTGATCTCCCGAGATAGATGCTCGCCCGAGCAGATCCTTCAGCTCCGCCAACCGTACACCAGTTGGCGCCGAACCTTCCGGCCCCGCCGGACTCGGGGAAACCCTCCGTGATGACACCTCAGGGTCGTCCGCCCTGCCTGACAGTGCGGCAGATGGAGGCGTTTCGCTCTCCATCATCTCCGGACGAAGATCCCCCGAAGATTAGCTCTGCTAAGAAGGACTGAGATCCGAACTACAAGGTAAAACTTCGTTTATCTTCAGAAATAAAAACAGGGATATCCCTTATTACAAAACTCCCCTTTCTACTTACGGCTCGCTAGAGGGCTGATTTCCTTGGGGAAATAGTGCGGCCGGGGCCTCTCCCGGCGCAGGACCCTCTGGTGAGGATTTCTTCCCCCGCTTTGAGGCTTTGGCCTCCGGATCTTCGGAAGCGGTCCTCTTCCCCCCCCTGGAGGGAGGGATTCTCGATCCCCCCTTTCTCGAGAGCCTCCTTAGCGGAGGTAGTAGTTTTCTTGTTCCCCCCTTCGCCCTCTTCCAAAGGCACGACCTCCAGCATCTTGGTTAACACAGGATCCGGCGTGGTCTCGGGGAGGGGGGCCGGACACCTTATTAGTTTTGCTTTTGGTATCCACTCATGTTCAAGGGACAGCTCTTTAAAGGGCAAGTTTATGATAAATATACGGACTGCATGTCCGGGCACATAACTACTTACTTGAGCATCCGGGCAATTGCAGCTCAGACCTGCGTCCTCGGTCAAGTCCGGACACATCTCTTGTGATCCGAAGAACAGTTTATACATCTCCACGGGCGTCGCACCCATGAAGTGTTGGAGAGCTCGCGGTCCCTCTGGATTGAATTCCCACAGGCGTAGAGGGCGACGTTTGCGGGGCAAAAGACGCCGATTTAGCATGACCTGCGCCACTACAACCAGGTTGATCTCCCTCTCTTGGAGGTCTCGAATACGGCCCTGCAACAGTGGTACGTCCTTGGACGGCCCCCAGTCAAGCCCCTCGTTGACCCATGACGGCAGCCGTTGTGGAGGGCCCGAGCGAAAGGCAGGTGGCGCCACCCATCTAGTACCCCTGGGAGCGGTGATGTAGAACCACTCCTATTGCCACAAACCAAGCTCCTCTTGAAAAGAGCCCTCGGGCCATGGAGCATCAACATTCTTGCTTATGACAGCCCCTACGCACTCTGCCAGCTGCCCCCTGATCATCTTCGGTTCCACTTTGAAGGTTTTGAGCCACAACCCGAAGTGAGGGGTAATGCGGAGGAAGGCTTCGCACACGACAATAAACGATGAGATGTGGAGGCTAGACTCCGGATCCAAATCATGAAATTCCAGCCCATCATAAAACATGAGCCCCCTCACGAAGGGGTCCATCGGGAAGCCTAACCCCCGAAGGAAGTGAGACATGAACACCACGCTCTCGCCAGGCTTGGGAGCGGGAGTAACCTGCCCTTGGGCAGGCAGCCTGTGCACAATTTCGCCGGTCAGATACCGGGCGTCTCTCAGCTTTAGCACGTCTTCCTCCGTGACGGAGGAAGGCATCCACCGGCCTTGCAGGTCGGAGCCGGACATCCTCGGAGGTCCGAAGCGCCTGAATCTAGAGCTTTGGGTGTTGGAACTCGAGGCAAGGGGCGGATTCGATTGAGATTGAAAAAGAAGGAACGGGCCTTGGTCTCGTTATAAAGAGGTTGGATACCAGGAGCCCTCCCCGTGACCGTTCGGGACTCGCCTTCGATAGGGGGGGCGCGCCAACGGGCACGACTGGGTTACCCACGCCCGTATTGATGAGAATCCCAGAATAAGGGGACACGATCTCTGCTTCGACAAGACGTGCCGCGGAAACCGCTTCGCTAAACGCGCTGAGGTGGAACAATAAAAACAATTCGCATAAAGGCTTGACCGTGTGTGACGTCATGCCACGAAATGCGTCAGCATATTAAATTTGTGTAAAGATTATTCTCTCTACGGTGGTATGTGGAACTTACTTTGCAGAGCCGGACACTATCCTGGTGTTCAAAATCTTCTATGAAGTATGCGGAGGAGGAACCCGCCTTGCAATGCCGAAGACAATATGCGCGCTAGACTCGTCGTCATTGAAGCCTGGTTCAGGGGCTACTGAGGGAGTCCTGGATTAGGGGGTGTCCGGATAGCCGAACTATTACCGTTGGCCGGACTCCAAGACTATGAAGACACAAGATTGAAGACTTCGTCCCGTGTCCGGATGGGACTTTCCTTGGCGTGGAAGGCAAGCTTGGCGATACGGATATGTAGATCTCCTACCATTGTAACCGACTCTTGTAACCCTAGCCCTCTCTGGTGTCTATATAAACCGGAGGGTTTTAGTCCGTAGGACGAACAACAATCATACCATAGGCTAGCTTCTAGGGTTTAGCCTCTCTGATCTCGTGGTAGATCCACTCTTGTACTACCCATATCATCAATATTAATCAAGCAGGAGTAGGGTTTTACCTCCACCGAGAGGGCCCGAACCTGGGTAAATACATCGTGTCCCTTGTCTCATGTTACCATCCGCCTAGACGCACAGTCCGGGACCCCCTACCCGAGATCCGCCGGTTTTGACACCGACACCCTTGCTCACCACCGAAACAACCCCACGTTCGTCCTCACCTCCTCTGCACGTGGCGCCGGGCGTCTCTCCTTCCCCAACGCGGAGGAGCGCCTCGCGGCCACAGGCCATGGGCCAATCCACTACCAGGGTAATACCCTCTTCTTCGAACGGCCAGAGCACGCCGACAACAGATCCACGGCCATCTTCATTCACATGGCGGAGATCGAGGCTTTCAATTTTCCTGACGAACTCTGGCACCCGGAGGGGGTCGATTACTTCTTCTCTCACCTTGGAGATTTCGTCTCCGCCGACCAACACTGCTTTCAGGGTGACTACGTGAGCATTCGCGCTCTAGTTATGGTTGCCCGTGATTTCGTGCTTCCCCCATGCCTCATGGTGCGCCTCCCTGACAACGACGTTGTCATTGTCAAGCTTGAGAGCCGTGCGCTCTTCCGTCATGGTTCTGATGCTTCTCCCTTCTCCTCGGAGGATGGAGACGATGGCTCCTTCTCCTCCCTCATAACAAACCCTCGCCTCTCACCCTCCACCATCACTCAGATCAGAAACATTGCCACGGCCATGTCCCCATTTGCATATACTCCGGAGTCACCCACGGGCCCTCCTCCATCACCCGTGGACCGGCCTCTCGAAGGCATCCCGATCCTGGCCGCCATGGCTGATGGCATGCCTGTCGCCATGCTTGTTCATGCCCCTTGGGCTCCTCCAACTCGCTCTCCTTCTCTGGCTAAGGATCGGTCTCGACCGGCCCGTCCTCGTCCTCTGCTTGCCCTGCCAGCTCCACCACGTACACCACCGCTACCACCTCCCCCGTCTCCACCACCACCCCCACCTGCCCCCACGGCACTCCTCTCGCCGGAGCCCACACACGAGTGCCATGCCAGGCGTATCAGCAGGCGCGCAAAGATGGCGGCCGACTCTGGCATCAAGGCCAGGCGCAGCGCATGGCTGGCTGAGATCGAGCCGCCTGTCTACTCCTCAATGACTGCCAGGGCTATGCGCTCCAAGGCAAAGAAGCTGGACCTGGCTGCTACGTCCAAGGATCTATCTGAAGCACTGATCCATGCTTGTCTCCGCGACGAGTCTGGGCTCGTCAACGGCTCTGCACACGGCCATGCCTCGCCTGATGATCTTGCTACTGTTGCTGCTGCCTGCGGCGCCTCGCCGGAGGTGGTTGCGGATATCGCTTCGGGCTCTGGTGACCTGGGGTCGCCATGATCTGCTATTTGCTCTGTGGCCACGCGTGTGGCGGCCAATCATGGCCATGTATCCAGTGTTTAGCACCGCTCGGTAGTTGCTATGTTAGAACGAATCTACCTGTTAGAGTGCTCACGCCTACTTCTGTCAGTTTATCGTACTATAACCTGACCCGATATGGTTGTTGATCGGGTCAATACCCCTATGTAAGGTGCCAGCTCAAGTTTCAACTATGAAAAACGCTTCCTACTCTATCGTCTCCTGGAATGTACGCGGATTAGGTGATAATGACAAGTGTGCCAACGTGTTCTCTGAAATCAATCTCCTGCGCCCATCTATAGCCCTTCTTCAAGAAACCAAGTTACAAAAACCAGACACATTCAAGCTTCGATCGATCTTTCCACGATTCCTCGACTCTAATAATCACCCTGACGCAATTGGATCTGCGGGCGGCATTCTTTGGCCACCAACTCTCGATGCTTCTCGCTCATCAACTGTCAACATAACCGTTTCACATCAACCTTAACTCTATCTTGTCTTGCATCGCCACACAACATCTTCGTTACAAACGCGTACGCACCTTCGCAACGAGATCTAAAGATGGCATTCCTAGACGAACTAAAACTAATTGAACCACCACCACAATCACCCTGGCTCCTAATTGGAGACTTCAACATCACCAGATTCCCCTACAAACGCAACAACAACAACTTCCGACGATCGGAGGCTGACGCTTTCAACGATACAATTGATCAACTTGCTCTCTTAGAGCTACCACTCCTTGACAGAGAGTTCACCTGGTCAAATAAAAGGCAGGCTCCCACTCTAATCCGACTGGATAGGGTTCTGATCAACCTCGCTTGGGATGCTATCTTCCCAAACTCACATCTAACCTCTCTCACTAGGTTTATTTCTGATCACGTACCACTACTAGTCACAGTATCCATGTCCATCCCATCTTCCCGCCTTTTTCGATTTGAACGATTCTGGACTTCATTCCCAAAATGTGCAGATGTTGTACGTGAATGTTGGTAGCCCACCACTAGACGTCAGGGGGCCCCCATGGACCCTGCTGCCTCCCTAGCTTTATGCATTAAATCGACGCGATCGGCCCTAAAATCTTGGGCCAAAACATTGAAGCCCATCTACCAACGAGAAACAAACTGCAAACTGGCCATCCAGGCCCTTGATCTAAACAAGGAAATCGCTCCACTCCTCCCGCTCGAACAAAACTACGGCTCTCGCTCTCCAATCTGCTTCAACTGACTATCAAACAAAAAATCTCATTCTGGAAACAAAGGGGAAAGGTCAAAGTGGTCGTTGACGGTGACGAGAACACTAGATTCTTCCATGCTTCGGCCACCCAGCGATCGAGAACAAACAAATCCCCATGCTCATTCACAACAACGCCGAAGTTTTCCTCCACGAACAAAAAACTCACATCTTAAAAGATTTTTTCAATCAATTGATAGGAACCACTAAACATGCAACTTGGAATTTCAGTCTACTGCAGTTATATCCCTCACCCCTCCCTCAGCTTCGTGATCTAACACTACCCTTCTCCCACGAAGAAATCCATTAAGCTTTCCTCTCCATGAACACGAATGCCAGCCCTGGACCAGACGGCTTCGGGCCCATCTTCTTCAGAAAATATTGGAATATCATCAAACCATCCATCCTACCATTCTTCGCTGCCTTCCAGGATCAAACTGGCTCTCTCGAACGCTTCAACCGAGCCTACATGGTACTCCTACCAAAAACACAGGCGCCAACTGCTCCTGACGCGTTTAGACCTATCTCCCTCCAAAACTGCACGCCAAAAGCAGTTGCCAAAATCCTCACAAATAGAGTGAAACCTCTCATACCTCTTCTCATCCACTACGATCAGACGGGCTTCCTTCATGGGCGTAACATTGCTGAAAATTTCATCTATGCTGCGGACATTCTCAGTACGTGCCACACACGTAAAGCCCCGACCATGGTTTTTAAGCTGGACTTCAGGAAAGCATTTGATTCCATATGCTGGTCCTCCCTCATTCAAATTCTAACAGCCCGCGGTTTTCCTTCCATCTTCTGCGCATGGGTCCAAAACATCCTCTCCACTAGGAAAACGGCTATTCTTTTGAATGGAGTTCCGGGGCCATGGATTCAATGTAGATGTGGACTTCGACAAGGGGACCCCTTCTCACCGTACCTGTTCATCGTCGTCGTCGATGTACTTCAAAGACTAATCGACAAAGCTTTCCAATCTAACGTTCTCTGCCACCCTCTACGACTAAATGAACCACCGGTGAAACTGCAATATGCAGATGATACCCTCATAATCGCTGCTGCTAGTGATGCAGCCACCTTGCTTTTCAAAAAAACCCTTCATGATTTCGCCCTTGCAACGGAGTTGGTAATCAACCTTCACAAAACAACTCTTCTCACAATTGCTACAGACTCATCCACACAAAACAACATTGCTGCAGCTATTGGATGCTCAATATCCTCCTTTCCGCTAGTTTACCTAGGGCTTCCACTATCCCCTACCAAATTGCCACTGACTGCTTTCGACCCGATCATAGATAACTTTCGGAAATTCCTCTTTGGATGGGTGGCGCGCCTTCTCTCACGGGGGGCCAGGCTCACCCTACTGACTGCGG
The DNA here is from genome assembly GCF_018294505.1 of Triticum aestivum. Classification (NCBI taxonomy): domain Eukaryota; kingdom Viridiplantae; phylum Streptophyta; class Magnoliopsida; order Poales; family Poaceae; genus Triticum; species Triticum aestivum. Next base: position 782,170,173 of record NC_057801.1, read on the forward strand.
TCCTCGATTCCTTAACAATTTATTTTATGTCAGTATTCAGGCTACCTAAATCCATCTTAGCTAAACTTGATGCCATTCGGAGGGCCTTCTTCTGGTCTAACGAGTCTACATGCACTGGGGCGAGCTGCCTTGTCGCGTGGAAAAATGTTTGCAAACCTAAAGATACTGGTGGTCTAGGCATTAAAAATCTTCAAATTCAAAACCGCTGCTTGCTCATGAAATTCTCTTCCAAAATTCTGCAACACCCAAATGTCCCTTGGACTCAGTGGTACAACCACCAGCACCCTCTTGGCATAGCTACAAAAACTCCACGACCTTCCTTTCTATGGAAAGTTATCAACAACAACTTGCCACTGCTAATTGAGCACTCCTTGGTGATCACATACAATGGCCTCTCCACCTTCTTCTGGCTTGATAAATGGCTTCTACAGTCACCGCTACAAAAAGTTTTCCCAAACCTCTTCTCGCACTCCATTGATGACAAAGTTTTAGTGGCTACTGTTTGGCAAACCAGCTTATTGGCGAACCTGCGGAACCGTCTGTCTAATGTTGCTGCTTGCGAGCTGGATTGTGTGTTGTTGTTGTTGCAGGACTTCCAGCAGGTGGACCAACCGGACGAACGGTCTCTCACCCATGGCCTGCCGTTCTCTGCCAAGAATGCATACTCCTCCATTGTTGCTGAAGACTACACCGACCCGCACCATGATCTTGTTTGGGCCTCAAAAGTCCCGATCAAGGTCAAGATCTTCGCATGGCTACTTCTCCGCGATCGGCTGAACACGAAGGCAAACTTGTTTCGCAAGCACATTGCACAGTCAGCCGCATGCCCTCGCTGTCAAGACCCTCATGAAGATGTGCTACACCTCATCTCCAACTGCTCTTATGCTACACAAGTCTGGTCCTCCTTGGGACTGCAGGCTCCAACCTCTCTTCATGATCTGCTTCAACACCCAACGCTTCAAGGCCTCAACCCCAACATATGGCCGTCGGTCGCTCTGTCTATCTCTTGGAAACTATGGGACTCAAGAAACGCTCTAGTATTCAGGAACGACGATCACTCTCTCAGGACCACGCTACGCAACATTGTTGCTGATTTCTCTCTATGGGTTTTTCGGTTTAAAAAGAAGGAAGACAATTTATTCGCTAAGCAATGGCTTCATTTCTTATCCTCAGCTGTACCCTAAAAAAAGCTGACGTTGTAACAATCCTCTGTTGTAATTCTCGAATTCCCCTTTGAGTGGCAATATATTCAGGTGGGGAAGCTCTCCCCCCCGGTGACCGTTCAAAAAAACAATCTTCCATGTTTTCTTGTATTGGTTTCTCTTTTTTTTTTCTCTTTCAAGTATATGTTGACTTATTCAAGATATTGTACATTTTTTCATATACATGTCTGAATATTTTTCCGAACAAATGTTAAACGGTCTCAAATAAATGCTGAACATTTTTTTTTGAATGGTACAAAACATTTCTTCTACATTACACAAACATTTTTTATATTGTAGTATTAAAAAAGTTGAAACGTAGAGAACATATTTTTGAAATGCAGCAGCCAATGCATCTGCGCGGCCACCGTCGAGATGGTCGAGTGGCAGGCCGCCACAGGCGAGCTGTTCAATATGTCGATGAACGCAATAGATTTTCTGGCCATCGACGCCGTCGCTAGCCCACCTCCATAACATGCTCCCCCACGACGGAGACGACGGGCGACGGTCACCATGACCATGCCGACGAGCTCCACGCCTCCACCATGGTGAACTGCTTGCTGAAACTTTACCCTGCATCTCTGAATTTTCTGTTTACCTCTCTGTATGAAATTGATTGAGGAACTTTTATGTGAATATCCAGACCTGTATGAATGCATTTATGGGACTTTCTCTATGTATGTCAAGGATTTAGGATTACATTTGTGCAGAACTAGATGGGTGCATATATGGCACTTCTTTTAGAATGTTCTTGCACGACTTGAGCTAATAAACAAATAGTTAGCAGATTTCCTTTTTATGTAGGCTATGATTCTGGATTACCTTGCTAGCTAGACAATTTGGAAGGATCTTGTGGTTTTCTCTGCTGATCTGGGTGTTACTAAGCTCCCAGGAATTGTATCCTCCCGGTGCATCATGGTGAGAGCGGCGCTTGGCCCACGTGTAAATTGTAAGCTTGAATAGACGCCCGCCACGCGTGGGCATGGCAGGCAAAGCCCCTTCTCCTCGCAGTCTCCATGGTCTCATATGTCCCTTTCATGTCAGACAGTCGCTGCAAAGATCATGCTCTCCCTCTCTCGGATGAACGGCCAGCGTCGGTGATGGATGTATGTGCTGCCTTTATTTCGCTGGGCTCCTCACCCTCTCTATATTCCCTTGTCCTGACTCCTGATTCCCCTCTCTCTCTGCAAATTCTCTCTAGCCCGTAGCTTGAAGCAAGCAACCAGCACACTGATAGCAAGTAATCCACCAGGGAGAACAACACACCTAATCTTCTTTGGTGAATATCCCTGTATAATCTGATTGTGTGTATGCTTGTGTATGTATGCTTCAACGATTGCATGGCTAGCTGCAGTTCAGGGATGAACATAACTCAGTTTACTATTCTAGATGGACAACAAACATCGCTTATGCTAATTTATGCCTCTGTATATGTTTTGCAGACTTTGGGTGGTCTGTTGATATCTTTAACTGAAGAAGGACCAACCATGCCTCCTGAAATGGGCACTTTCTTCTCCATTTACTTCAATGTCAGAACTGGTTCGTGGTGAAATAGGATACCACAACTTGCAGAAAACTGAAGTGAACTTATGTTCAGGGAAGCAAAAAGAAATGTACTCATGTTGATTCTGAGGTGCGTATCATTTCTAATGCTACCCATTCTTAATTCAAGGATTCAAATTGTGTATGATTACGAATCTAATTTATGCTGATTAGTAAGCACCAATGCCTCAATTGGTCATTGGTGCTTTCAACATTGCTAGGCCATGTATTTTACAGAAAGTCTAAAGATATAAGGCCTGCTTCGGTAGACCCCCCTTCACAAACCGTATAAGGACAGTAAGGTCATTTCATCCAACCGTATACCCATCAGTATATGTGACATATATGAGGTATCGTACATAATTTTAATCAAATAATAAAAAATAGCACGCCAGCGTGGGTTGAACTCAAGACCTCTATGACTAACAAGAAGCACACTAACCAACTAGAACATACTAATGCTACTGTCCATTTACTACTTGTTTTGTATTTTTTCTACTGAGTTAGCGGCTGGGCCTGCCCATTATTGAACCGGTATATCAGTATTCATTTTTTATTTTTCTATTTGTTTCTTTTTAATTTTTTACCTTTTCATTTCTTTTTCCAAAAATGCTCACATTTACATTTAAAAAAAATCATAAAAATGTTCACTTTTTAAACTTTTGTTCACAATGTAAAAATATTCGCATTTTTAAAAATTGTACAGACATGTCAAAAAAGTGTTTGTTCAAGTAGAAAAATGCTCACATCAATATAATTAAATTTCTAAAATATCTAAAAAATATATATTTATTTAAAAAATGTTCGTCTATTGTTTGTTTAAATAGAAATATACTCACATAAAAAAATTGAAAACTTTTAAAATTTATGAACATCCAGTAAATATAAAAATATAAATGAAAATATATAAATCAGCGACTTGTTTATTTTTCTTTTTTGTTTCATTTTTGTTCTTCTTGTTTTTCATTTTTCATTTTTTGTTCTTTTTCTTTTTCAAAAAATGCCCGCGGTCTACCGCAGGGTGAGTCCAAAGGACTTTTTTTCAGCTCCACCAAATAACCCCAAACTTTTTGCACACATTGGCATCACCATGGACAATCATGCTAATTTTCATCGATTTCCTACACTTGATGCATTTCCTATGATCTTCCCGGTGAAAAAACCCTAAAACACTGGTCGGACATGATGCAACGTTCGTTTGGTGTCTGAATTCATTCGAATCTTGTATGGGGGCCTACATTGGACATTCCCACGTGGTGGAAAAGTTTGGTGTCATTTCATGCATGCCACATCATAGTGCATGTGCAACCAGCACCGTTCGGGTCTGCCGTAGGAGGAGTCTGAAGGACGTTTTTTTTTCTACTCCACCAAATGACCCAAACTTTCTTAAGACATTGGCATCACCATGGACATCATGCATTCCAATTTTCATCGATTTCCGACACTCGATGCATTTCCTATGATTTTCCTGGTGAAAACCCTAAAACACTGGTTGGACGTGACGTAACGTTGGTTTGGTGTCCGAATTCATTCAAATCTTGTGTGGTGGGCTACATTGGGCATTACCCCACATGAAGGCAAAGTTTGGTGTCATTTCATTCATGCCACCACATAGCACATGTGTGCAACCAGCACCGTTCGGGTTTGCCACATGGGAGTCCGAAGGACGTTTATTATCAACTCCACCAAATGATCCCAAACTTTTTCACACATTTGCATCACCATGTACAATATGCATGCCAATTTTCATCGATTTGCGACACCCGATGCATTTCCTATGATTTTCCCGGTGAAAAAACCCCAAAACACTAGCCGGACGTGACACAACGTTTGTTTTTTGTCCGAATTTGTTCAAATCTTGCGTGGGGGCCTACACTGTGCATTCTCACATGGTGGCAAAGTTTGGTGTCATTTCATGCATGCCACCACATAGCACATGTGCAACCAGCACCATTTAGGTCTGCCACAAGGGGAGTCCGAAGGACGTTTGATTTTCAACTCCACCAATTGACCTCAATTTTTTCACACATTGGCATCGCCATGGACAACATGCATGCCATTTTTCTTAGGTTTCCAACACTCGATGCATTTCCTATGATTTTTCCGGTGAAAAGTCCCAAAAACACTGGCCGGACGTGACACAATGTTCGTTTTGTGTCCGAATTTGGTTAAATCTTGTGTGGGGGACTACATTGGGCATTCCCACTTCATGAAAAAGTTTAATGTCATTTTATGCATGCCACCACATAGCACATGTTCAACCAGCACCGTTCAGGTCTGCCGGAGGGGGAGCTGAAGGACTTTTTTTTAACTCCACCAAATGACCCCAAATTTTTTCACACATTGGCATCACCGTGGACAACATGTATTCCAATTTTCATCGATTTCTGACACTCGATGCATTTCCTATGATTTTTCCAATGAAAAAGCCATAAAACATTGGCCAGACATGACACAACGTTCGTTTGGTGTCCGAAATCGTTCAAATCTTCCATGGGGGCCTACATTGGGCATTCCCACATGGTGGCAAAGTTTGGTGTCATTTCATACATGCCACCATATAGCACATGTGCAATCAGCACCGTTCGTGTCTGCTGGAGGGGGAGTCGAAGGACTTTTTTTAACTCCAACAAATGACCCCAGTCTTTTTTCATATATTGGCATCACCATGGACAGCACCAAGAACATTGGCGTCAATAAGAACATTCACATCACCATGGACAACACCAATATTTCTTTTTTCACACATCGCATCGACAAGAACATTTTTTTGTATTTCAAACAATATTTCAAAATTTTAAACAGGTTTCAGAAGACAAAAAAAGTCCAAAAAGAAAAGGAATTGACATAAAAAATAGAAATTGTTGCTATTTCGCATTATATGGACATGGAGCGAATGCCAAAACCATATGTGAAAGCAGTGTGACTAAAGCAAGTTTATGAATATCAGGGAAGCATATTTTCTATTAAACTAAATACATTATATCGAAGCAAAGTTCAGTGGCGTCGGTATTATCGATGTCGAGTAACACCGGATGCAAAATATGCTTCTTGAAGGAAAATAATAGAAAACTGAAACAATATTTTGTTTCTAAATAAATAATAAAAACAAATTGTTACATTGGACGTAAAACTTTATTCGATTGAAGCTAACTTTAGTAGGAAGAGAAACAAAATTTCATTCAGTACAAATCGTCGCTTGATTTGTGGGTATTAGTTTGAGAAATAGAATTACATGGAAATAAAGATGGACCCACGTTCCATTCCAACCAATCGTAATTTTTGGGACCAATTAATTCTACGAAGCACATTAGACGGGACCAATTAATTCTTCGAAGCAGATTCATAGGGAACTACCATGAGAAAGACCAGCAGGTTCCTTTTAATCGGACGGACATAAGCGATATAGTTGTATGGTATTGGGCTAGTCAATGCTACCTGATTCCTAGAGGTAACTTATATATTTTTTGCTTACCAATATCACCAGCCAGAGCGTAGTTTAGTGGCAAAGAAATGTAATGTGGGGCATGAGGTCAGGAGTTCGATTTCTCACGGCAAATAACTCTGGATTTTTATTTCTTGCTTTTAATAACAAGTGTCCTTTGCACCCAGCCGTATTGTATAGTGCACTCAGCCATACAGAGGCTCTGTATCAGAGGTCTTCACGTGAGCATATTTAAAAAAAAGACCATCATGTCCTTTATTATGAAAAAGTATGAGGTAATCTCAGCCGTCGATGTGTTTAGTGGGGTCTACCGAAGCAGAAGTGAAGATATAAATCTTGGTTAACATTTAGTTTGTGTTATGAATGAAGAGTATAGTTTCTTCATATGAAAATTTCGTGACAACACTTGCATAAGCATCATATCTGATCCCATTGTAGTAAGCTTCTCCATAGCCGCACCCACTAATAACCTTTATTAATCCAATTGTCGTGTATTAATTATTTAGATTGAAAGTAATTTGTTCGCATGCTTGAATTGATGGGACTAGCACTCGAGAGAAATATGCAGTCTATGTCACATTAGATGATATGTACCAGTAATAACATTATAAAGCTGATTGATTGCATTGGACCTTACGTATTATTTATTTCTGTGGTCTCTGGACTTTTATTGACCTTAGTTGATAAATGATAATGTATGCTCCTTCATTCGCGAAATTAGCTTTATGGATTGTATTACTTTCCTTTCTCAGATTATTGAAGGGGAGCCTTGGCGCAGCGGTAAATTTGTTGCCCAAATGTAGGAAAAGGCTGCATACTATAGACCTAAAGTGGTCGGACCCTTCCCCGGCTCCTGTGCAAGCGGGAGCTATGTGCACCGGGCTGCCCTTTTTACCATGATTATGCTATATGACAGTTGATCTTTGCTTTCTTTGGTCCCTTTCTCAACTTCTTCAGATTTTTGTTGCTTGGCAATTTGCTATGTCCAAAGTGTCCTTTTGGACTGATCGTTGCGCGCGCGGTTGACGCATGTGAGCACAGTCGATGTTTATGAGGTTTTTCTTTTTGAAATTTTTCGAGGTTTCTTTTCTATATGCATGGGAGCTGAATAGTTTTTTCTTTCTTGATTGAGGGAAAACTCTACTGAGTTGTATTCATTAACTGGAATGTTCGAAGGACAAGTTAGTACTCCCTCTGTCCCATAATGTAAGACGTTTCTTGACACAATTGTAGTGTGAAAAAACGTCTTACATTATGGGATGGAGGGAGTAAGTTACAATATCACGACGACTATGCAGGCAAACTTGGTGACCAACACTCTAGAGCACTTGGAGAAATAGATGTGCTTTGTCGTCATCCGATGCGTGGAAAGTATATACTCCCTCCGTAAAGAAATATAAGAGCATTTAGATCAGGAGTATGTGTTTGTCGACTGACCTAACTTAATTGGCCGGGTGGATAATAAAAGAACCCGATAATGATGGCTTTGGAAGCTCCGACGTGAACTGAAGAGGAATCCGAGTGGCAGCACAAAAGCTCTTTGCGGAAGTTCACCAAAGAACCCTACAATAATGGCTTTGGGAGGAAAGGTAGGAACTAAAGAGAAAGTCGAGTGACAGAGCAAAAGCTATGTAGGAAGTTCAAAAAAAAAGGGCTAAGCGCGGAACAAACCAACCTGGCAACGGGCCAACGGGCTAGAAGCACGTCCAGGCCACGACTGAGGCCGAAGAGAGGGCACAACAGGCCTGCAGCCATTAGTCTCTGACTCTCTCGTTCAACCTCCTTGTCATGTCGGCTCATTTTTCTCGTTCCTCTGTTGCTGGCTCAAGAAAGATTTTCATTTTTTAAAAGTTTTGAAAAAGTTCACCAAATCAAAAGATGTCATAGATTTAAAATAAAATATTCATGGGTTTAAGAAAATACACAAGAATTTGAAAAAATAATGAATTTTTAACAAACATTTAAATTGTTCAAAAAAATTAAAAATCCATATAAAAATGTTCGTTTTAAAAATAATTGAAAAATAAAAATAAAAATAAGAAAAGTTGAAAACTGACTAAAAAGCAAAAAACAAAGAAAAATAACACGCCGGTAGCTTTTGGAAGCTTCCCAAAATCAGGACTGGGTAGAGCTTATATGAGCCGGTACATACAAAATATGTGGTGGGCGCAACGTATGGTTAACGAACTATTTGACACTTAACACACCAAATAAGATACCGCTCGTTCACATGGGCAGTGCACTCCCTAAGACCTTGTACAATACTCCGGATTTTTTCCGGAAATAGAACAGCCGTGTAATTTAGTGTCTACCTTCTATAGATAAGCACCGGTGTTTAAATAAAGACTGATTTATTTCGTTAAGTATCTCCCGTAAACGTCTTGCATTGTACAAGGCCTAACATGTCGAGGCACGTCAGCCCAAGCTGCTTCATGGAGCGGTTGTCAACTGTGAAATGAAAAAGAAACAGTTAAGCGGTTGTTGGTGACGATAAGTGGTGAGGTTTTGTTGTGTTATTCTTTCATGCGTGGTGGATGGAAAGGTAATTTGTATCGTATTTTTTCAGATACTAGATGATACCCTGCGCGTTGCTACAGTAAATTTGTTAAAAATATGTAAATAGATGCTAAAAATAAAAAAATCTAACGGAAAAAATATAACCTTGAAAATCAATAAAAAAAGTCTCAAAAATAAAATAAAAACTTTTGAATTACTGTTAAAAATATCATTTCAAATAAAAATATGAAGGATGACTACCATGCATGTATGATGTTGCAGCGTTACATACATAGACTAATGCAAAAAGAACTGTAATTTATAAATTCGCTTATGTGGCAGATTTTGCATGGCTTAGTGTGAGAGAGAACATAAATGCATGGTCTTAATGGGGACGCTGAGGTGGATAATTTGCATCTTAAGAGAATTGGGACCAACTTCTTAAAAGTATAAGATATAAGATTTGGTTTTTATGTAATATCTAGATTGGCATCCAAATTACCAACTTTTTTTAAGTAATATCCAAATTACCAACCTTTTTGCCTGTGTATTCCTCCTAGATCTTCTAATCCAGACTCGTGTTGATTGGTTTAATTTAATTTTGTACTCCTCATACGGGCAACATGTGTGCTATCACATAGTACAAGCAGTAAGGGCCGTACAGTTCCTCCCGCATCCATCTGCAGACAGGAGGGACCAGTCTGTGGACACAAATGTGGGAGGCCGCCATCCAATGCTGCCCACATACAATTCAACTATCATCTGAACAAATCGGACGAAAGCCAGATTTCATTCAAGTTTGGATATATCATTAATGCAAACACGGCGGGTTTTCGTTACATTTCAAACATTTAGAACAGAAAAAAAACTACGGCGGCCGTTTCCTCCATCCGCCGTTTCCATGAGCGCCTCCTCCATCAGCTATCTCCTCCATCTAGGACCGCCTCCTTCATTCGTCGTCTTCATGAGCACCGGCGATAAGACCCATGAAGTAAAGGTGAGGTCTCCAACGAGGAAGAGTAGAACACGGGAGACGGGTTGGCCCACATGGGACACAAGACACCGCCGCCTCCCTTGCCCTACTCATCCTCGGAGGGGTCTGAGACCTGTCCGTCGACGGTGGATGTGAGGTCCAAGATGGAAATGGTGCCACCCGCGCTGTCGTCGTCCGCCCCTGCCGCCTGATAGTGCGTCGGCAGCACATAGGAAGCGTAGCTGGCGTTGTTCTCCTTCGGGACCGTCTGCAGATGCGCCTCCTCGGCGGCCGCTTCCTTGCGAGTGGTGGCTTGAGCGAGTGGCGGCTTAAGTGTGGGCAGACTTTTAATGGCACGCTGCTCCGCAACGAAGTTGGGGTTCGCCGCAGCCATGGCCTTCACGGCCTTGTCACTCACACGCTCACCATAGATCTGGCTCTCCACCAACCAGTGTTGCTCCAGGAGGAACAAGTTGTACCGATGTTCCTCTTGCACCTGCTGGAACACCGACATAGGCGCCGACACATGCTACACATCCGCCATGGGGGCATTGTAGTGCGCATGCGCCTGCTCCATGGTGAAGCCTGCGTGCACAGGCGCAGGCGTCAAGTAGTGTCATCGGGGACCATCTCCATCGTAGGGTCATCCGAGACCTCGAAGGAGCTAGCTGGCCTCGATCTGCCTGGCACGGCGGCTCTGTCAGGCAGCCGCAAGGGGCGGCCACCTCATGCTTCATCTCTATGGAAAGGCTCTCCCACAGAGTTTCGCCGCTTGCAGTCATGAAGGATGCGGTGCAAGGGAGGAGGATGTGGAGCGGCTTGTGTTGTGGCATGGAGTTAGTCGAGTGTGGCCGCCTTTAAATAGCGTCTTCCCGTGAGGCCAGTCGTCTGGGTGCGTCAATGCGCGGCGCCGGAGTGGGTTTCTCGGCCCGTGAGGCCACTTGATGGCGGCATACGAACGGATGGGGCATTGAACGATCATGGTACATATTTGTCCCATCCTGTCTAGTAACACATCACCGGCATTGAACATGCTCGGACACCGAGGACGCAGAGCGGGCGGCACCCTTGACTGGCGTGCCACTTCAATGGCGGAGCCAGAGAGAGGTCGCGCCCACTCTAGGCCGCTCAATGTAGAGGGGCTGCTCTACAGCGGCATGAATGCGGGCATCTGACGCCGGGCGGGAACGCATGCTGGCAAGGAGGAGGGTATGGGTGGGCCAGGGCGTTCAGACACGGGTTTTGGGTGTTGTGTTGACACTTGCAAATCCTCCCAAGTTTGTCTCCGGTTTGCGAAAGAAAGTACGTTGGGACCACCCGGTGGACCGATGCAGGCCGCGTTGGATGTTAAAACACGTCCGGATCGCGTGATCGAACGTATGCGGGCAGTTTGAGGGTTGGCGTGGGAGATGCCCTAATCCTTGGCAGAAATGTACCCCACACTAGGTACAACTTATCTCCATACACGGTGCAAAGTGTGCTTCATGTGTCCTCCAATCTGTGGTACTCCCTCTATAAAGAATTATCTCCATTGTTGCGAGCCCGCCTTTCACAGCATCAGTGAGCGAGGAAGCACACCAACGCCCCAAGATTTGTAGGATGGTTCTAATGCATCATCGAGCCGCCGTATGTGCTCGACTGTAGTAGTTGGCGAGGGCAGCGGGCTCCTTGGGACACCTCCGGTAATCCCCCTTGTAGCACCTCCTAACAAATTATTGCACCAGTACGTGCCGACTCGCATCAGACATCTCCTTGCAGCATCCCGCATCCGCTCTCATTCTTGCAGCAGCAAGGCACGATGCAAGCAGCCACGCATCAGCCACCCCAATCTCCTTTGTAGCACCGCATTGACCATTGAGCAATGTCCAAACGAGCTCCTGCAACAGCGTGACACTGACCAACAGCGACGTGTGTAGCGCGTGGGTGGTTCATTGTCCACCAGCCATGGGGGCACTCTTTTTCCATCATGTTCTCTTCAGTGGGTTTAGGCCACCAAGTTGGGTCGCGTTTAGGGAGATGCATACACGGCGGTTATTGTGAGATGAGAGAGACGCTACTAGGAAACTTCTTATATAGGTGGACCCTTACCAATGGCGGGCAGGCATTTGCGCTTGCCATGGGTATTCTTTGTTAGGGCATTCCTTTATTCTTCTTATTTTTGTGAGGGCGTTCCTTTATTCTTTTAAGCAGCATGCTAATTGTTTTTTCTTATATACAATATTTGTACACATAGTGCATAAAACATATTTTTTTAAAGAAACACACAACCCATATACTCTTTTTTTAACATCACAACCCATATACTTGAAGTCTATTACTAGTTGGTAAAGAAACATATCATTCATGTACTACTTGAAGTTTATTGGTTGGCAAAGAAACACAAAATCCATATGCTTGAAACCTATTGGTTGACAAAGAAACACACAATCCAGGTGCTTGAAGCCTATTGGTTGACAAAGAAACACATAATCCAGGTGCTTGAGGCCTATTGGTCAAGACACCCATCCACATATTGATGACACATGGCCTATCGGCTATTTCCAGTGGAAAGAAAACACGTCTACCGTTCACACCAAACAAAAATCACGCACACGCTGTCAAAAATAAAATAAAATCACGTACGTATCTCCTGCTCCGAGCGCTGCCCGCTGCAAGTTCCTCTTTCCTTTCCTTGGCTCACCGCTGTTGGCCCGTCCGGTCGGCCCGACCTCCTCCCTCCGGCAGTTTTGAATTGAGCTAAAACTGTGCAAGATGCCAATATCCATACTACTAGTTTTCTTTGAGCTAACACTCTTAGTTCCACTGTACATAACATGTACTCTACTACATAATTGATTATGCAGTAATGTCTCATCTTAAAATACATTTCATGACCCCCGCAAAAAAAAATTAAAATACATTCATGAATATGTTATTCATATCTTAGGTTTTTTTTTCATATTTTCCATTTGGCAAGCATGATCAGTCGTATTTGTTACAAATATCATTTTGAAACGGTTTGCTTTATCCTCACAAGTTTAGTATTGTTCGCGAGTCATAGTGTTTCTCTTTGCTTTGTTAACCGTAGTGATTAGTGATGCGATAATATGGTTGCAGTTTACTGATTTAGCGCAGGTAGTCACTGTCCAAATATTTTTGTATGCATCACCTCTGGCTCTATGCTTATGTTCAAGTGAGCAAACTTGATGACTCTAAAGTTGTTATTTGTGGAGCTTCGTTTCCATTTTTGGCCAAAGTGTCAGCAATAAAAAGGATAATCAGGGATGTACCTCACGCTAATCTACATACGTGATTTTTTTCATACATACAACCGTGACCAGGAAAATGTATCTTTTTATTAGTCTTCTAAGAACGTATATTTCCTTATGTTGGAATCCTGAACTGGCAGCAGAATAATCCACTGCTTGTCCTCTCTAATTATTATCTTCAACTTTGTTATGGCGCATCTCTTAATTCTATGTAGCCAACACTCAGGCTGTCAGGCATATTAATTTTGTACTGTATCATTACCCTTTGGTCATAAACTAAACAAAGGCATTTCCCACTACACATATATGCACACTGAAATATATTTGTTTCTCGGTGCTTTCTGGGCAAATTTAAAAATTGAGAGAATTCAGAATAGCTACGAGAAAGACTAGTCCAATCCATAATGATGTACTGGAAAGTACAACACTTGTATTATTTGACCTGGGGAAGACGCAATTAATGCAAAAACAGCTAATTTGGAAAGCAATATTCATATTTCTACTCCTAAGCTACCATCAAATAAAGTTGACTACATATTTGATCCCTCACTTAACCAAAATTGTAAAAAAAAATACATAATAGTATGAATAGATCCATACCCCTCTTAGTTGTTAACATTCAGACCACCTACACCTTTGCAGTTAAGTTTTTTTTCTTGATCATGCACGCGCTTAAAATCTATATAACTACAATACACATTAGATCTGCACCTCTGGGTATACCTTTGCTGCATTTGAAAATATTCTACAAAAATGTCATATGCATAGATTGTATTTTGCAAGAAGATGAACCACATACTATGAAGCCTCTCGCACTAACGTATTCCCCTGTCTACTACAGTGTTTTCACGTGATTTTGCAAACAAGAGAACAAAATAAGTCACGACCAAACCAACAACGGGCACAAGCACGGCGTGATCTTATTTATCCCTCCCATCCATGTAACCTTATGTGATCAATGTTCATATCAGTTTAGTCAAAACAAGAAAACAAACTAATCAACTAGCCATACCAAAAACCCAGATAAAAGAAGCAACAAGGACCCCCGCGCGCGCATGCGCAAAACAAAAAACATATAATGGCTTTGCATGAATCCACCAGATAAACAAAAATTCCCACAGCGGCAGCCCTCTTGCAAATCCTTTTTTCTCATAAGAAAAAATAAAATAAGCAAACACATGGGCTCACCGACGGGCCCAACATACTCCTTCACCCGCTCATTCCTAAGTAATCAGTTCTAACATCAAGTTTAACCGGATGAAATCTACAAGCACCATACTCTTTGAAGGTACGTACACTACCAAATCATTACCTATTGAATAGTCCCGATTCAAACTTGTTACCCACACGCACGGCGGGCCAAGAGACCAATTCATAGGTGCTGGGAAGCAATATTGTCCTCATCCAGAAGTCGCGTGGCCATACAAATGTTATCAGAAACAGTCATAGTAAGAAATGACATCGTAAACGCAGCAGCACACCACCAATCCAGCATATCAAAGACCCCCTAAATACAACGTCACATCTACCATCAATAGAACCGACGCATGTCACTTTTCTTACATGTTTCCTCTCTAGGGATCAACTCAACTAAACTAATAAGCGCCTATACAGTTCTTCAAGTCAAGGACTCGTGAGCAGGTGAAACGGCGATGCGCTTAGCTGTCACCCGCACTAAACAGGGTGAGCAGGGCCATGAACAGATTGATGATGTCAAGGTAGAGCGAGACGGCGGCCCAGACATACTCGTCATAGGTGTAACGCTTGATGATGTTGTCTGTGTCATAGACAATGTAGCCACTGAAGATGAGTGCCGCCAGCGCGCCATAGATCATGTGAGAGAGCTTGCCCAGCGGGAAGAGGATCTGCATATTTAGACAAGCGATGATCAGTATTGATTGTAATAGGAATAGATAAGACTGATATAAATGGACTGCATCTGACCTGAATGAACCCGAAGACGAGCAACATGATGAGAGAAGCAAATAAGAAAGGACCAAGGAAGCTGAAGTCCTTGCCCCTCTTTACAGCCCAGAACGTGTAAGCAGTCAGGCTGAAGACAACCACCGTTGTAAGAATCGCTGCCTCCAAAATGACCTTGCCTGTGCACATGCCGGGACTATTTTAGCGGTCTCTTTATATTGCATAAGAACAGGCAAAATTAGCTACTAATTAAATAAACTAATTGCTTTCTTATTAAATCATACATCTCTTTACCAAATGAAACTTTCATGTAAATCTGACCAAACAATAAAGCACTTTCATGTAAATGACAGTGACACATTGAAAAAGAAGCAAACTATCAGCAGCCGCCTGCGATGTGGTACAAGCTAGAACGAACCTCAGAATTATTATTGGTACAACCCCAAAATGACGTGGTAGGAACGCTGATGAAAACACAAATGGATGACAGATCACTGTTAGGATTAATCTTGATTATGTATCTTTATTGTATTTTCGTTTAGCATGTAGTCTAGTGTAGGTTGATGTTTGTCCCGTGAAGCTTAAGCTCAGCGTGCGAAGGAGGCGAGATGCCAGGCTGCCGTGCGATGCGGCGAGCACGGCGAGATGCCAATGGTGCCATGGGATACGGTTACGTCGTGAGAAGCGGCAAAAGATCATGGAGGCCGAAGCATGACGGACTGCATCATGTTGAGTCGGGTGAGCCGTCAAGTCATATAGTTTGTTGAGAAGGTGTGCATGCATGGTGTGTTGGCAGGGTCCACGGCCGTTGAGGAGGCTGCGCAAGTACTGGACATGGACGTGCAACTAGTAGTGGTTGTTAGCATGCATGTGTTGGATCTAGTCGCGGCTGTTGGAGCGATTCCAGGAGTAAGATAAGGCTAGTTAGTGCATGTAGTGGATTAGTTAGTGGCCTGGTCTAGTGGCCAGTTTAGTGCGTACGTGACTTAGTAGTCTGGCCGGGTTGTGCGTGAGGCAAACCTCCTCTGTGTATATATGTTGCTGTGAGTGAATGAGAAAACGAGGCCGAGAGGGCTGAGGCAAAATATAGCCTATGTGATATTCACCGGGAGACAAGGCAAAGCTAGTTTCTCCTTGGTGAAGTGTGTGTCCGTGTGAGTTTTCCTCCATAGTGTGTTCTTGAGTGAGACAAAGAGAGAAGGTTGAGCTGTGAGAGGCAGCCAGAGGAATAAGAAGCAGCGCTGCAAGTGGAGGCGGCGCCAACAATCACAAAGTGCCTGACAACATAACTTGTCTAAATTAAAAGATTTATGTATTTTCAATCACTTTAATCCAATGCGATTTATCCAGCACATGCATGAAGTGCCCTTAAAATAACCTATGAAGCATATATTTTCTTGTCACCACAGTAGTCTGATATATCATGTGAGAATCATTTTTATTTTCATAAAACTTTAAGCTAGTCGTGCAACCTAAACCACGTCCTTGCCAAAACCATGTCAACTTGAGCAGGTTAGCTGGCATGTTATTGGACCAAACGGCCCTTCGGATCAAATTGATACTATCACATCACTATGTATCATACAAAAAACCGTGGCAGGAAGAAACAGCAAATAAATATGTAAGATCCAACCAATGTTCTATGAAATCGAAGGTTACTGCTATTTTCTAATTTCTGATTTCAAAAAGTAACAGCTGAGCAAGGTCTGCTCAAAGAGCAATCCTACTAGCTGGCAATATTGCAAATGCTAACTCAGACAAGCATATCATAAAAGGCAATTTGGCGGTATTTCTGAACCCAGTCCACACGCAAACAGAATGCTTCGCAATAATAGCTAGTAGGAAACTATCCAATTGCCATACATAAAGCTAATAGTAGGAAAATATGTAATGAATTAACACAATTAATGAGAGGGGCATTAGAGGATGCTGATTTACATAAGCAGCAGAGCAGAGTCACTCAAGAACAAGCTAGGAGCAGAATACATGGTGGGAAGACAATTACCGCTAGTGAAGGCACATGTCATGCCGACAGCGAAGCTGATGGCCACTGTGAAGACGCCAAGCAGCAGCAGGTTGACTGGGTGCTTCTGGCGGTAGATGTACAACGGGCACAACACTGCATACAAAAAATTTAACAAGCATCTTAGTAACAGATCGATTATACCAGCAGCAATTCACAAAGCAACCACGTCCCATTCTAGTAGTCTAGTAAAGCAGCATTAAGAGTACATGGATGGGACATTACTGCAAAAATCAGCAGTTGTAAAACCAACAGATTCATAGCTTTGCGGGGACGCGACGGCATCCCGAATGTAAATACAGAGCAGGGCACGCAAAGGTAACGCAGAGCAGAGTCGTGTCCTGTCACAAGGCCCTCCCTCAAAAAATTAACAGCCACAAGTTTCCCATCTTGTAAATCGAATATATTCGTGACGCTCGCGGTGAGGGAAACCGTCCCTAGAATCGGATGCGATGGAAACCCCAAGGACAAATCAAAATCGTAACAGAGAAGATGGAGGTGGTGTGTGTGAATTCTCACCGATGAAGGGGAGGATGAGGAGGAAGATGTAGAGCCCGAGGCCGGCGTAGGAGGAGGCGAAGAAGTGGGGGATGGCGGGGACCTTGACGACGACGGCGGCGACGACGGCAGTGAGGAGAAGCTGCAGGGAGACGATGACGTAGATCTTCCGGATGAGCGCCCAGCGCAGCTCCGGGCTCTCCGCCATCCCGGGGTACAGCGCTCCCGCCGGCGCCGCGGCAGTGCCGCCGGAGGTCCCCGCCTCGATGTCGCCGCCCTTCATCTCGCCCGGCGAGGCGATGAGCGGCAGGGAAGAGAAAGAAGCAGCCTTCGGTCGGAGGTAGGGTTTTGGCGGGTGTGGCGGAACGGAAGGCGAGAGGGAGGGGACGGGAGGAGCAAAAGTGGAGAAGAGGGGAACTGGGGGGACGGCGACGACGATGGGCCGAAAAGGCTCCAGTGCTCGACTTTATATGGGCAGATCAGATGGGAGACCTGCTGGGCCCATTAGTAAGGCAGATTGTTTCGCAGTTCCTTCCTCCTTACGCGGCTCCGTACGTTGGATTGGTGGAGAGAGGGACGTTGGTTGGGGCAAAAACGGTACGCGGCGAGACGATGATATAAACGAGACGAGATGGCGCGGAGCGAGTCCAGCGGGAGACGCGTTTGGGTCGTTGCGCCGTTGACGCGCATGAGCACGGTCCATGCGTAGGCGTAGGGGACTAGTGTTTTTTGTTCCTGATATTTTGTTTTAGGAGCTCCTTGTTCACATGGGAACTAGAATTTTTTTTTAAAGGGAAAACCATGTGAGGTTCAACTGAGGTGTTCAAACCGATCCTCGAAGAACGCCATAGGGAAGAGATCGATTTCTGCGAGGACTGTGGCCTCAGGAAACGATATTTCACGCACTCTTTGAATGCAGCTGATTGGTGTCAAAATTCCACAACTTCACCCCGATTCATGGGCCATTGGCATGATAGAAGGTGATGCAATCAACGAGACTGATGTTGCTGGGCCGTCTGGACAGAACGGAACGATGAGTGCGGGAATACTGTTAGGGCATCGGTTTGTTGGGCGACCGACACCACGAACGACCTGGTTACAACAGGTAAGGAGCGGAGGATTAAACCGCCCAGGGCGAGCCTGAGGGTAGGAACCTTCCAAGGTAGCGGCCGGACACCCAAATCAATGTCGATGCCTCCTTCCTGGAGGAGTCCTTGACTGGAGCAACCGGCCTAGTCTGGAGAGACAAAACAGGTAACTTACTTCGTGCCCAGGCTGTGTGGTATGAGAGGGCAGCTAATGCATTCATCATGGAAGCTCTGATAGTTCGGGATGGAGTGCAAATGCCGTGGAACAAGCAATTCAAAATGTGCACGTAGAGACGGACGGATGCACAACAATTAGTGGGAAGGAAATAACTACAGCAGAACTGAAGTGGCGAGTATTCTTCATGATAGTAAGGAGTTGTCCGTAAAATTGAGAGTTTTCATTTGAGTTTTATTGGGAGGGATGCTAATGATGATGTCAAAAGAACGAGCGAGTCAAGGCATCGGTGTCTATGGCCTAAGTACACCCCCTTTGTTCCTTGCTGAGACCCTTCAGCAAGATTGTAATCAAATTATTTGATCAATAAAGCTTTGTGATTCGCAAAAAAAGGACATCTTACAATATCACTATGACTATCCAGCCAAACATCATAAAGGGCATGCTTTTGGATTCTTGTATGACATTTCGCACCTTGCACGAATGGCCTAGTGTAGCCTGGTTGAGACAATGCATACTTTTAGTCATGTTCTACAACCCGTTTGGGTGCCTATATTGTAGTTTTTCAAAGGGAACTCCACCCCCTTCAATGTCTCGACTTCCATGTTTCAAAGCCCTATCAAGCTATCAAGCCAGCTTTCTCTTCAAAATTTGATCGATAAAAACATACAAGAAGCTACGCAAACAATAAATATACCTTTCTTCTCCAAATTCCATGCCCATAAGTCAGGAATCCTTCTCGTCCTTCTCGTGTGTGGTGGCATTCAGAGGATTAAATCTGCATCAATATGCAGGAGTGTATTGCTACTTCCCTACATGGAAGTTATTGGGCCCAAGTGAAGGGTGATATAGCTAGCAGAAGGTTTTTGCTCTTAGATGAGAACCAAAGTTTATCGAACCAGTAAAAATGCTTGGATTACAACCTATGATCAGTACATGCCCACAATTAGAGTACTTCTTGATCCCCAATAAAATTAGTGAGGTTGTCAGTCCATCTAGCCTTGCTAGTTATAAGGATTGCGTATAATATGGTTCGTTTGATTCCAAGCAAAATAAATGAACGGATCATATGGCAACAATAAGAAAAAAAAGAGTTTGATGGAGGTTGAAAACAATAAGGAGAGACCCAACACTAGTACAAAAAAGACTATTAGTGGTGTTCGAAAATCAACACTAGTGGCACACATGTCAGACGCCACTAGTAACATGTTTTTAGTGGCGTGATGATTAGTTCAGTTTCTAGTGGCATGGATGTCGAACGGCGCTAATTTTTAAAATGCTAGTGGCGCAGATTTTTTTCTCCTACATCAAGGCCACCGGTAAGAAATATGAATGGTGTGGTTCTTAACATCGAGGCCAGTAGTAACAATTAGTGATTAAAAAAGATTTCATTTCTAAATTTCATCCATTTAGCCAAATTTATTTGTAAAATTCATACATTTATCCAAATACATATGTACAGTTCAGCTACTAGTACTACAATACATCCGACTTTAGAAACTAGTTAATGAACGGATCATATGGCAACAATAAAATAAGAGAGAGACCCAACACTAGTACAAAAAAGCCTATTAGTGGCGTTCTAAAATCAACACTAGTGGCACACATGTCAGACGCCACTAGAAACAGGTTTTTAGTGGCGTGATGATTAGTTCAGTTTCTAGTGGCGTGGATGTCGAACGGCGCTAATTTTTAAAATGCTAGTGGCGGAGATTTTTTCCGTACATCGAGGCCACCGGTAAGAAATATGAATGGGGTGGTTCTTAACAGCGAGGCCACTGGTAACAATTAGTGATTAAAAAAGATTTCATTTTCTAAATTTCATCCATTTAGCCGAATTTATTTGTAAAATTCATACATTTAGCCGAATTTATTTGTAAAATTCATACATTTAGCCAAATACATATGTACAGTTCAGCTACTAGTACTATAATACATCAGACTTTAGAAACATGTACATAGTTGGTACCTCTACTTGTTGCCGCCGCTCCACTCGGCTCATACCTCATAGTGAGATCCTTGATCTCCTCTTGTGAAATTTCACTGCAAGCACTTGAATATTTGTTCTCTCAAGTACATTTCATATATTTAGCCAAATACATACGTGCAACCCATTCACTGGTACTACAAAAATAGATCGCGCTGTCAAAAATACATACGTAGTTGATGCCTATAGTTGGCACAACTGCTCCACTTATTGGAGCATAGAGGAGATCCTTGATGCCTATAGTTGGCACTTGAATTTTTGTTCTCCTCATTGCAAAAAAATTGCGATTCTTTAGATTGAAATTATGTACACTGATTTCGATCTAAGATCCAAAAAAATACAAAGGTTCATATCACTAAGAATTACAATGATATCTCTTGAAAACATCTTCTTCGTGGTATCAATCTTTGCTAGAAGAAATACTCCAAAGACTATAGTAAAAAGGATGTGATTAGACTAGAGCAACGATGTTGTCACCCGTTCACTCGCATGAACACTACCAATAATAGTTTTTGAAAGCGTCTTGAGTCGCCCATCTAGAAAGATGGGAAACCTTGATTGATGAATGCACCTGGATCGGGAATGATCCCCTAGAAGTACAGGTCGTGGAATCACAATACACTAGATCGGAAACGCGCCTTGGCGCGAGGGTACCTGTCTCACTGTTTTGGCCAAGCAGATAGTATGAAGTTAGTAGGAATCCAAATTTAGTGTATGCTTTCGCATAGGATAAAAAAATCGTTTGTGATAGATGCAAGACATAATGGAGTTCGATATCAGCTTAAGATTATAAGGCAACATCGAGTAAGATTATAAGGCAACATCAAGTTCAGTGTTCATAAGACCACAAAACATAACCACCCGTCATTATGTTCGAAATCAAAAGCGTAAATATAGGAGGGAAAATAATAAAAGGAGAAACATAATAAAGGAGAAACGACTACAAAACCATAGCTATTAAGCATACTAATAAGTGGCTTCATTCAACTGCCTTATCGATCAACCTCATAGGTGGCACTTCACATGAACCTGATGCAAACAACTTGTGAGATAAACCGTATATAATGATTTCTGTACAGACAGTGCACATGCGATTTTCTATCTTAGCATTTTAAAGCTTATGGACTGTGAGCGTTAGTTCTCCCCTTTCAATCTCGAAGGCAAAGACTCATCTCCGAAACTCTATGACCCCTGCTGCTTTGACAAAGTTACAAATTGTTTGTTATCATGGCCCTCTTGTCCGTGTCCATTATTATACGGACCTATCTTGTGACACCTCAAGTGCTGAGTTTCACCATCATGTCCTCGACCGGTTCATTGAGATGGTCCTTTAGATATAGCTTCGTGAAGCGATAGGAGAAGCACTGGAAAAAGAAACATTAATTGGTCATATTTGGGTACTACGATTCTCTACTTGTGAGAAGTAGGGTTTTTAAGATCCATACCATCCTCTGTCCAGGAGTCATGAAAGTCTTGTTCATCTCGCAAACATAATACTTGATGAGAGGGACAGTTGAACCAATGTAATGCTCAAGTCATTTGATCTCGCACGGGAAATGTCATATTCGCCTGCATATTGTATCTGAAGATGTCAAAAACTACCCAACTGTGGTGCTGCATGGTAGCATTTGATCTTTAGCCCATGATTAAAAAAATATAAACATGAGAAATGGATCTGAGATTGTTCATACATACACATTTTCATATTTCCATTCCGACACATTTTATATGAATTAAACCTCAACACACTTAGTTTTCTACACTGGACCCTTTTGTAGACATGCTAATGATGGAACTCAAAAATGAATGAATCACCTCAAATAATATATATTTGTGCTCTATATTAAAAAATAACCTTTATGCATCTGTTTACGACGTACACAACACAATTGAGCTCGTCTTGAACTCCTATTTCACCCCCCCCCCCCTAATCAGAAAGAGCAGCCCACGGGACCACCACATGGACAAAGGGTCAACACAGGCACAAAGAGTTGTTTTGATAAGCTGTAGGTAATGTCGTCGCTCTGGTCCAATTGCATAAACATGTGATCAAATTCATAGGAGAAGTTAAAAGGGAAGTAGGAAAACCTCAGCACAACACATGCACCATAACATCTCAAATAAACCTATAGAAGTGACATTGAGAAAATTTTAAAAGGGAATGGGCTTGGGAGCATTGATGTGAAGTCTTGACCTTGAGGACAGTTGTCCATGTCCTACAAGTACCTAAATGGATGAATAGAAAGAGTCAAAACAAAGCAGCAGGCGACTGAAATGTCACAACAAAGCATGCTAAAATGTTGTTCACCAGGTATTTCACAGGTTGTTATGTAATATATTTCCTCTCCGATTAGTGTATAAGATTGTGCACCACGGTCACTAAGGTAAGAACATGCAACAATTAAATCGAAGTAGGTCAGATACGCAAATAGTATTCTATATTAGTAAGCAGAGGTGCATACTTCCATTTATCAGTAGATTTTAAGATCTGTTTATTTTTGTAAAAAATAATTAATGTATATGTGCTAGAAAAAAACTGTGAAATAATGTACTACATCGGTAAAATCGATACGGTCCAACATAGCGCATGATGTGACAATATGACCCTCCAGTAGTCATAGAATCCAACTCGTGCTTACCATCATTTAGATTAAAAAGGATGGGGCAGATACTACAACTTCCTGTACTGATCATCTAATACAAATAACCGATGCAGAAAAAGCCTCATTTACTTGGACCATACAGAACAACGAGAGACGGGACAGTGACCGTGTATAATAAATTATCGGCAGTGGAGATTAGCGACACTCGTGACTTGTCGCCATAAAATCCATAAGCCCTCCCACACTCATCACACGTAAATACGCAAGAACATAAGCAAATGTATTTTTTAGGAAAAAAAAAGGTCCAAAAATCCACATTTTGATACATGCAGCAGTTCATGTATTCTCCATAAAACAGAGAATGTATGCCTCATATTAATTCATCCTTTCACACATAAATTAACATGTAGCAAAAAGATTTAATCTATAGTTCAAGATTAATGAGCGCAAAATAAATAAGTCCTTTACAATAAGGCAATTATTGATTAGAATGGAGTTTGAAGACATCGTATATTTACTTGATGGAACCTGCAGTCAAAAAAGTATAGAATGAGTTGAGTACCTTATGGTCTGCCCAATTTGCTCGTGCTCATCAAAGGTGTTCTCGAGATCAAACGACCAAGTAAGAACTCCCAAACCTCTGACATAATAGCAGGGTGTACACCTTAAACCATAGAAAATATAGAGCCAACCTCTGTTAGAGATTATATGAGGAGGAGGCGAAAAAGTAATGGTGTTAGAATGAAATGAGGGACGTTTCAGATATCTTACCCTTATCTGAATCCAGTTTAGAACATAGGGAATATTTAGGGAGCCTTGTTGCAGAAGTACAACATGCCATTTTCAATCAGTTTCCAAAACACAAAGCATTTTCTTAATTTTATTAGAGGCATAAATTGGGTGAGAACCTTTCAGCCATGTAATGCAAGTATTATATGCATTTCAGAAATAATTGAGCTAACCTTTCAGCTACAACCACCATAACTCTGATTTGACCGAGCAAAAAGGCTCTCTATGTGAATCAGTTTCTAAAACACAAAGTAAATTGCATATTTTAGTGAGTTAACCAAGCCATGGCACCCCATGCATCATTTATCTTATTGTGCAAGGTGTGCTTCCAGACTGGAACTAACAAAATTTAGAAATAATGGACATTGCATATTCATGGTGCTAGTCAAACAGAACATTTCCTAGCTCCACATAGATCCTAACCAACATCAAGCCAAGTAACTATTCATTTAATAGAAATGAGACATAAGAGTATTTTCACATGGGGCTTGGACCATCAATGTGGTTATGGTGACGTGTCGTCCATAGCGCCGCCATGGCAGGATCATTGGCGCAGTTGCTGGTCCACGTCCATTACCTGACAGCGCCCCGGGTGCCGTTGAAGACAGACCACGATGATGTTATGTTGTCTTGGAAGTGGCACCTTATCATCTTCAGGTCATGTACACAGACCACTCCTATGGACCAACTAAACCAACTATTACAACCAAAATGGTGAATATAAGAAATAGACAGGTAGGACAGATGCACACCAAAGGTAAGAAAGTAGTAAAGTACTAAAGTGGCTATTACAACCAACACGTGTGAGTATTAAGAAATAAACAGGCAGGACATGTACACACCAAAGATAAGAAAGCAGTAAAGTACATGTCCCAGGTCGACGACGAACATCCTAGAAAGAAGCAACCACACCAAATCCTAGCCCTTGGAAGCAGAAGTCCAGTACCACGCGGCAATAAGAGACCAAGAACCAAAAAACGATGTGAATATATATGTAACATTGAGAACATGATATATCTTGGGGTCTGGGATAACACATCTATATCCTAGGTAGACATCCA
Source organism: Triticum aestivum (assembly GCF_018294505.1). Classification (NCBI taxonomy): domain Eukaryota; kingdom Viridiplantae; phylum Streptophyta; class Magnoliopsida; order Poales; family Poaceae; genus Triticum; species Triticum aestivum. Next base: position 782,195,226 of record NC_057801.1, read on the forward strand.
GGTCTCCTATAAAATTAGGAACAGTAAAAGCAGAAAATACCAAGATTACTATGATTTTGTTTAACTCGAGGCATCAAATGTTCACGCAAGAGATAAGATCATAATAAAAAGCACCAACATATTTCCAATAGAACTCACCTTCTAATTTTTTTGGGGATTCTTTTGGTACACAACATAAGCCTTCAAACATTTGAGCACATGATATATCTTGAAAAATACAACACCTTGTGCAAACCAACCTGCACAAAAGACACAATGCATTTTCTTTTTTTCAGAAACACCACTTTTGGCAACAGAAAACAAATTATAGTGGAAATAAATAAGAACGCATTGGCATTCTTTGGGTTCTTGACATGGTAGCAAGGAAAAAGCCAACCAAATTCGCATCTGTCCTGCAACAGTGTTATAAAATACACATATTTGTCCTGCTAACAACAATAAGCAATAACTTAAAAAATGCAATTCTTTAAGGGGAACCATGCAATGCAAATTTAATGGACTGATTAACATTTATAGTATGCTAAATCATGCAACAATAGTTATGGGACAATACTCAGCTCCATAAGATGATGATACTAATGGTTTTCTTATGTTTCTCTCCATGAAGAAGAAGAGAAAGAAGAAGAAGAAGACACCTCTCACTCTCTTGCTTACGAGCTCCTTGGAAGAATCGTTGAAGAGCCCGAGAAGCTCGTCGATGGCAAGGAAAACGGGTGGTGCAACACCGAGCAGGGGCGGTGGTGGCAGCCAGACCACCTCGAGCACCACGGCCCGGAAGCCAAGAGCATGAGCAGACAAAATCAAAATGGATTAACCAGCAAACCCTAGACAGATCCCTAAAAAACAACAAAGCCATTCAACCGACAACTTGCTGCGAGCGAGCCTTTCTAGCATAACAAAGTGCAACTTACTCTTAACCAGATTAAATCAAGAACCAACAAACAATAAAAGATCAAGAACAACTCATATGCAATAGAGATATGACAGAGAAGAAATCTTTACATAAGACGGCTGTAAACACTGGAGCATAAATAAGCAACACCTTTAAATACAAATAAAAAGGGTTAAGGGATCATTACATAGTGGGCTCCGATTTGCCTTTCATCGATCATATAACCTACCCCCATCATCTCTTATCACCAGATCAATCTGTTTATACAGTAGAGCTGCCCTGGTTATCACTCAACAAGAATGACCATCCAAGGACAAAAACAAGTATCACAGGATCAAAAAAGATTCTAGAGACAAGGGGGAGGACCCAACTTGATACCCACAGGTTAATCATCATCGCCCTAGCACGAACGCCACTGATCAATTTAGCAAATCCAGGAGCATAGTTATAGGAATAGGGCACCCAAATGTAAACCAGGGCACCACAAGAGCTCCTATGATAGCAACTGAACATTAACAGCAGCCTGCAAACCACTAGAATAGCATGGATCCACAACTACAAAGCTCAAGTAGGAACCGATGCAAGAGTAGGGCATAGAGCAACAACCAGATGAGCACCACATCAACACAGCCACGACCCCCACCCCATAGCCAGACGGGCCAACCACAACCCACCACGCACGAGGCCTAGACGCGCAAAGTAGAAAAAGCCCTCGGCGGGGGGCAGTATTCTCGTGCGGTGGCACGGGATATTTCCGCCGGCGCGCGCGGCACGGACGTATACATGCGCACCCCACTAGTAGAAAACAGGGCATTTGTCCCGGTTCGTCAGGACCTTTAGTCCCGGTTCTTGAACCGAGACTAAAGGGTCGTTACTAATGCCTCCCTCCTTTAGTCTCGGTTCTAACACGAACCGGGACAGATGTGCCTCCACGTGGCCGGTGCGCCGAGCCCAGGCAGGAGGGCCTTTGGTCCCGGTTGGTGGCACCAACCGGGACCAAAAGGCATCCACGCGTCAGCATTTCAGTGGCTGGGGTTTTTATTTTTTTTTGAAGGGGGGGGGGATTGGGGGTTTTGGGGGGTTAATTTAGGTGTTTCATATATTGTGTTAGCTAGCTAATTAATAGAGAGAAGTGTCCTCTCTTATGTCCGTGCTTGGTCGACGCTACGTACTGTACATAGAGAGGCCCTCGACACGCTAGCTAGTAAGAAAATGAAGGGAACCATTAAGTACAGAAATTCGTCATGCATACCGAGAGAAGTGATCGATCGACCTCTCCTTCTTTGAGAGATTGGTCGAACAAGAAGTTTTCGTATTATCTATCCGACGCTGCTGGCTACATACATATACAATATGTAAGATATCTTACAATCCCCTAGCAATTGAAATCAACTTCCACATGGTATTCTCCGGCTTTATTGATGACGTGGTCAAGAAAGAATCCCGCCAATTCCTCTTGAATTGCTTTCATGCGATCTTGTTCTAGGAGTTCATCCCGCATCTGCCACGTCTAATTTGAAGAAGGGGGTTAATACATATATGAATGAAACTCAACAGAAATGATGGTGTAATAAAATGAAATTGTGAATATTATTGCTTACGCACTTCATATTGTCTTTTAGAGTAGCCCCGCTTATTTTTCAAAGTCGCGTTGTAGATGAACTCGCACACGTAGTATCCACAGAAATTATTCCCTTCTTCCCGCCACAAGCACTTTACGAGAAATAGAGGTCAATCAAACTGATAATGAAGCATTATAAATGGCATTGATGAAAGTATAACTATAGAATCAATGGGAGATGCGCGCAACTAGCTAGCTAGTAGTACTTACTTTCGGGTATGTATATCGCAGCTCCTTCGGCAGTCCCGGAACTTCTGCGGTGAACTGTTTCCAAACCCTGCAAGACAAAGAAAATAATTATTATTACTTGAGATATCAGGAAATGAACAAAAAGTTGCCGATATGGTGCGATAATGATCGATTGAACTTACTTGTTGAGCATTTAGTCATGTCCGCATAGGTTTCGGGATTTTTTCGTCTCGAGTCTAAGACGTTTACTACTCCCCGCTCAAGCTTAATCTCCAGAAGAACATAGTGGAATCTGCGCACGCATGCATAACTCATCAATTACATTACTATAACCTCGCTCGACTAATAAGGGAAACCGAATACGCACACGACAGTAACACTCACTCGAAGTTGTAAGGAAAGAGTATTAAATCTTTGTTTTGATTTTTGATCAATGATTGTAGCAAGTTGGCCTCGGCCTCTTCGGCGTGCTTTGTAACCTGAATTTCATCTATGATATTTGTGTTAATGAACCCAATATCATACATTTCTTGTTTTTTGCACTCGACGATCTTCAATCTGCATAATATAGTGAGGATAATTAATTATAAATACATGCAATAAAAGAGCCGAGCTATATATAGAGACTTAATGACAGAAATAGTACTTACAGACAGTAGCAAAAGACCGTTAGTTTATCGAGGGCCTTTTGATTGAAGAACTCGAAGAACTCCTCAAATGGAACAGTCAACAGATCAGTTCCAACGAGGTCGTGCTCCTCTTTAATATTTAGATACAAAGCATTCGTCCCCCAGACTCTCTGCAGGTTTTCATGTACCAATTATGGAATCTTCGCATCATAGTTGTTAGAGATTTTTCATCTTTGACGAGAGGCTTCCCGTACTCGTATCTGTGTTCGTCCACCTCCAAGAAATCAGGAAGTTGATCGTCAGGCAGGTAATCTGCAAGATTGCCATAACCGGCCACCGTCCCCGGAGCATTAGCGACGATGTCGCCGCTAGACACATTGAGCGGGGGCACGATTGCTTTGCTTGTTCGCCGAGCTGGGCAATTTTTTTCCCAGCTGCTCGTTCTTTTAACTTTTTATCACTGATAGTACTTCCCGACCGCTCCGCTTCGAGATATGTCTGTTCAGTAATGCGCTCATAGTTGGTTCTCGGCAGAGACTTTGGTGGTTTCCTCAGGGCATCGATAGTGTGCTTTGCTTTCACCGGATCTACCTTCTCCTCCGGAGGTGGATGTCTCTTTGCTTTCAACCCTTCAAAGAAGTCGTCCACTTCGGCATGCACGATCTTCGTGTTTTCCTCCTTGGTCCTCTTGTACGGTAACTTCTCTAGAGGCTTGAGAGAAGGATCGTATCTGTATTGTCTCCTGCCTCTGCTGGCTGTACTGCTAGACGCCAGAGCAGACGGAGCAGCTGCGGCGCCTGTCTTCTTTCGTGCTTGCTTACGAGGCGGAGGAGAAGGACTACGACGCGCCGGAGCAGCCGGGGCGGCGGCGGGTCTCTTCCGCCCTTGCTGGCGAGGCGGAGAAGGAGGAGGCTGCTGGCTCCTCGGGCGCGCCGGTGCAGGCAGAGAAGAGGCGGAGTGCCTCCACGCACCGGAGAAGGAGGAGGCTGCTGGCTGCTCGGGCGCGCCCGCGCAGGCGGAGAAGGAGGCGGAGTGCCGCCATGCGCCAGAGAACGAGGCCGAGTGCCCTGATCGTCACTCGCCAGAGGAGGAGGCGGAGTGCCCTGACTCGCCGGAGGAGGAGGAGGAGGAGGCGTCCAGTTCGGAAGCTTGATGAACTCCTTCCGCCATAGGCATGGAGTCTTCAGAGCAGAACCCAGCCGAGTCTCCCCTTCACCAATAGGGTGGTCAAGCAATAGGTCACCCTAGCATATCCTTCTGGAATCGGACGACAGTGAAAAGTTGCACCGGGTTCAGAAGGTCGAACTTGGCCGACATCCGCCTTGACTTTTAAGTTCTGCCATTGCGTCATAAGGTGGCAATTTTGAGCCTCCGTGATAAAATCCACGGGGTAGCTAGCAGGAGCCGTCAAGACATGCTCCGGCTGAAGCAGCTCGGTGGAAGCCACGCTGCTTCTCCGCTGAGATGGCGGGGTAGCTTCGGGGGAAGCTTCGGCAGGTCGTTTGATGCGATCTGCTTCTCGTTCCTCTAGCCCTTATACCCTTTCGTGCAGCGCCTGCAGTTGGCTCTGCTCCAGTTTCTTCCTCCTCTCGTGGGTTTTGTAACCCCCTGCGTCCGAAAACCAACCTTCCACGGAATGGAGCCTGGCGTGCCTCGTGTCCGTCCAGGGTGCTCAGGATTCCCGAGGGCCATTGTGAGCTCGTCCTTCTCCCTGTCTGGAACGAACGTCCCTTGCTGCGCTGCATCGATATACTGCCAAAGCCTTGTGACTGGTGTTTTTAGTTGCTCGTCCGTCCAACGGCACTTCCCTAATACAGGGTCCGAGGTTCCGCCAGCCCCGAAGAACCAAGTCCGGCAACGGTCTGGCCATCTCATTGTCTCTGGTTCGATCCCTTTATCAAGCAGATCATTCTCAGCCTTGGACCACTTAGGCCGGGCTTTGAGGTAGCCACCTGACCCCGTGCGATGGTGAAACTTCTTCTTCGCAGCATTTTGCTTGTTTGTCGCCGACATCTTCTTACTCTTTTCCGATGTCGTGTGGGCCACAAATGCGGGCCAGTGATCTCTGATCTTCTCATATTTGCCGATGAATTCTGGTGTCTCTTCTTTGTCGACAAACTTTTTCAGCTCTTTCCTCCACCTCCTGAATAGGCCTGCCATCTTCTTAAGAGCACAAGACTTGATTAATTGCTCTTTAACTGGCTTCTCCGGATCCTCCTCTGGCGGTAGGGTGAAATTTGCCTTCAGCTCAGTCCAAAGATCATCTTTCTGCATATCATTGACATAAGACACCTGAGGGTCTTCCTCCTTAGGCTTATACCATTGGTGGATGCTGATCGGGATCTTGTCCCTAACAAGAACCCCGCACTGAGCAGCAAATGCGTTCTTTGTCCGGATGGGTTCAATCGGTTCGCCGTCGCGCGCGATTGCTGTGATCTCAAACCTTTCATCCGAGCTCAACTTTTTCTTCGGGCCTCGTCTCCTTACCGAAGTTGTGCTCGATCCGGAGGGCTAGAAAAAAGAAGAAAGACGAGAGTTAATTAATATGTGTACATATACCAAAACAATGAATGCATCAATTAGTTAGTCAGCACAGGCTTAACTAATATATATACCTGGCCAGACTCGGTTCGGTCACCGGAGCCGTCATCACGGTCTCCTTCTTGCACCGTCATTGGGTCACCGGAGCCGTCCTCATGGTCTCCTTCTTGCACCGGCATTGGGTCAAAGGAGCCATCATAATTGCCTGCTTCTTCACCCTGTCCTTCCAGACCATCGGTGTCGTTCAGAAACGATAAGATGGCATCACTTCCATTTGCGATTATCTCCTCCAACATCACTTCTGTTGCTTCGTCTCGGGGGGTGTCCATAGTTTCTACAAATATTTACAACATGGCAATTATTATTCAAACATGACAGATATGGATATATTAGTGGCAAACGTAGAATTAGCTAGCTAATCACAGTAAGGAATCATATTAATTAGTGGCCTCGCCGCTGCCTCGAGAGAGTTTGTCGGGTAGGGGCGCGGCGGGAGGGGTAGGAGACCAACATCGTTTTTTCTCTAGGGTTTGGGTGTCCTCGAGAGTTTTGGTCGAGCGAGAGGGCCGAGGGGGGTGCTGCCGTGGTATAAGTTATCACGGTCGAGAGGGGGTATATATATCGACCGCCCCTCATGTCGAAGTTATCCGGGAGGGGTTATATCGACAACGACGACATACATACATGGGAAAATAATGTTATCGGGGAGGGGGTATATCAACCCTCCCCCCTCGTGTTGAAGTTATCGGGAGGGGGTATATGGACAACGACATACCCGATAAAAAATAAGAAGACAAAAGAAGAAATAAAAAGAGGAGAAGAAGAAAGGAATAGAAGAGAAGATCGAAGAAAAAAAGAAGAAAAAAAGAGGAGAAGAAGAAAGGAATAGAGGAGAACAAGAAAAAATAGAAAATATTCTATTTTCTCTTCTTCTCCTCTATTCCTTTCTTCTTCTCCTCTTCTTTTTCTTCTTTTTTCCTCTTCTTATTTATTTCTCCTCTTCTCCTCCTTTCTTCCTCTTCTTATTTTCCTCTTTCCTCTCATTCTTTTAGTATTGCTTGTTTTTTAAAAAATGTTCAAATAGAAAATTTCGAAAAAAGTAAAGGTTTTGCCTAATGCATTGTTCATATGAATATACAAACATTTGTATATTCTACAATAATTAATATCACCAAAAAAATCTATGAACAGAAAAAAAATCCTAACTTTTCTAAAAATCTATCTTTTGCATATATGAAAACAGTAATACACATATGAACATTAATACACATATATGAAAACATGCTCTGAACAAATTTTTTATACATTTTGAACATCTACATACATACACATATACATTATATATATATATATATATATATATATATATATATGAACAAAAAAATTAAACTAATAAAAATGAAAAAAACAGAGCCGCATAGCCACATACATACACATATATATTATATATATATATGAACAAATAATTAAACTAATAAAAATGAAAAAAACAGAGCCGGGGCGGAGCGGCGGCTCACAGCGGGGGCGGCTAGCGATGACGATGGTGACGGCGGGGGCGGCGAGGGCGCCGGCGTGCGGGGGAGGGACGTGGCAGGGGCTCGGGTTGGCACGCGGTGACGGGGACGGCGGTCTCGGGTGGCACGCGGTGACAGGGACGAGGAGGGTGGGCTCGGGGAGGCAGGCACGACGGGAACGAGGACGGCGGGCTCGGGGAGGCCGGCGACGATGGCGCGCGCGGGCTCGGGGAGGCTGGCGACGAGAACGGCGCGGGCTCGGGGAGGTCGGCGACTTGGACGGCGCGGGCTCGGGGAGGCCGGCGACGAGGACGGCGCGTGCTCGGGGAGCCCGGCGACTTGGACGGCGCGGGCTCGGGGAGGCGACGGCCTTGGCGGCAGCGGCGGCGATGGCAAGGTGGAGCACCTTACGGCGTCGATGAGCTCGGCGTCGTCGGGGGATGGGGGCAACTGGCGATGAAAACTGAGAATTTTTCACAAGTGTTTCTTATATAGTTGAAGCATTGGTCCCGGTTCGTGGCACCAACCGGGACCAATGCCCCCTTTAGTCCCGGTTTGTGCCACCAACTGGGACCAAAGGCCAGTTTTCGGCAGCCCAAAGGACGGGAAGCGGCAGCCTTTGGTCCCGGTTGATGGCACCAACCGGGACTAAAGAGGGGGGCATTGGTCCCGGTTGGTGCCACGAACCGGTACCAATGCCCCCCTTTAGTCCCGGTTGGTGCCACCAACCGGGACCAAAGGCCCCTATGATGCCCGCGTCGCGGCCAAAGTTTAGTCCCACCTCGCTAGTTGAGAGGGCTCGAGAGTGGTTTATAAGCGCTGTTGCGCCCACCCTCTCGACCTCCTCTCAACTGCAGGCTCTCGGACCTAATCTCACACTATGCTGCTGTGGACCTATTGGGCCTTCTGCGGGCCTGAATCCTGGCCCAGGTTGGGTTTCTAGTCGTATTCAGGCCGTGGTAGCCCAATAGGTGGAAGATTTTTTTAGTTTTTTCCAGTTTTTTTGTTTTGTTTTTTGCATTATTAATTTTCTTTTGTTTTTTGCTTTATTTTTTAATTCTTTTTGCTTTTAGGTCAGGAAAATTATAAACTTTCTTTTAGTGCCATTAGTTTTCAAATTTGAACAGTTGAAATTTGAATTCTTTGAAATTTGTGTGAATCACAAGTTTGTGATTAACTTTACTATAAAAATAGTTTTTTTTGCATTATTTATTTTCTTTTGTTTTTTGCTTTAATTTTTAATTCTTTTTGCTTTTAGGTCAGAAAAATTATAAACTTTCTATTAGTGCCATTAGTTTTAGAAAAATTATAAACTTTCTGTTAGTGCCATTAGTTTTCAAATTTGAATAGTTAAAATTTGAATTCTTTGAAATTTGTGTGAATCACAAGTTTGTGATTAACTTTACTGAAAAATGAGCATAGATGCGCCTATAGAGAGAATTCAACCTAAATTCATAATAAATTTATATGAATTTCAGAGAAATTCAGTATGAATTTAGGTCAAATTCCCTGTATAAGGGCATCTATTTTCACTTTGAGAGGAGCTCAACAAGGCAGAGAGGGAGGGGCTTATAAACCAATGGCCCACGTGGCTGCCCTCTTGAGTGTTCTTTGTGAGAACATAGTTGACAAGGAACGAACCGGGATTAATGGTATTACGAGGGCCGAACCATAAGACATTAAAGCATTTCAAGTGAACTCTGAAAAAGTTGAAAGTTGGCATGGTATCATAATTTCACCCACATAGCATGTGCATGTACAAAACGGACAATGGTTTCATACTCGTCTGTTACAAAGTTGGCGTGGTATCATCATAATAGTTGCGGGAGAAAGTCTTCACTTTTTCTTCGCTTGTGTCATTTGCTTATTGCGCCGTAACCATGGATAATATTCATCGTTTATCAGGATGCTTGGGTCAGCCTTGAATTTGAAGGGAGGAATTTCATGAAACTTTTCATAATCTTCAGACATGTCTGTCTTGCCCTCCACTCCCATGATGTTCCTTTTTCCTGAAAGAACTATGTGGCGCTTTGGCTCATCGTATGATGTATTCGCTTCCTTATCTTTTCTTTTTCTCGGTCTGGTAGACATGTCCTTCACATAGATAACCTGTGCCACATCATTGGCTAGGACGAACGGTTCGTCAGTGTACCCAAGATTTTTCAGATACACTCTTGTCATTCCGTACTGTGGGTCTACCTGTACCCCGCCTCCTGACAGATTGACCCATTTGCACTTAAACAAAGGGACCTTAAAATCATGTCCGTAGTCAAGTTCCCATATGTCCACTATGTAACCATAATATGTGTCCTTTCCCCTCTCGGTGGCTGCATCAAAGCGGACACCGCTGTTTTGGTTGGTGCTCTTTTGATCTTGGTCAATCGTGTAAAATGTATTCCCATTTATCTCGTATCCTTTCCAAATCGTAACAGTCGAAGATGGTCCCCTGGACAACAAGTACAGCTCATCACAAACAGTGTTGTCACCTCTGAGACGTGTTTCCAACCAACTGCTGAAAGTCCTGATGTGTTCACATGTAATCCAGTCGTCGCACTGCTCCGGGTGTTTGGAGCGCAGACTGTTCTTGTGTTCATCGACATAAGGGGTCACCAAGGTAGAGTTCTGTAGAACTGTGCAGTGTGCTTGAGACCAAGAATATCCGTCCCTGCATATTATTGAGTCCCTTCCAAGCGTGCCTTTTCCAGTCAGTCTCCCCTCATACCGCGATTTAGGGAGACCTATCTTCTTAAGGCCAGGAATGAAGTCAACACAAAACCCGATGACATCCTCTGTTTGATGGCCCATGGAGATGCTTCCTTCTGGCCTAGCGCGGTTACGGACATATTTCTTTAGGACTCCCATGAACCTCTCAAAGGGGAACATATTGCGTAGAAATACGGGCCCCAGAATGACAATCTCGTCGACTAGATGAACAAGGACGTGTGTCATGATATTGAAGAAGGATGGTGGGAACACCAGCTCGAAACTGACAAGACATTGCGCCACATCACTCCTTAGCCTTGGTACGATTTCTGGATCGATCACCTTCTGAGAGATTGCATTGAGGAATGCACATAGCTTCACAATGGCTAATCGGACATTTTTCGGTAGAAGCCCCCTCAATGCAACCGGAAGCAGTTGCGTCATAATCACGTGGCAGTCATGAGATTTTAGGTTCTGAAACTTTTTCTCAGCCATATTTATTATTCCCTTTATATTCGACGAGAAGCTAGTCGGGACCTTCATACTAAGCAGGCATTCAAAGAATATTTCCTTCTCTTCTTTGGTAAGAGCGTAGCTAGCAGGACCTTCATACTGCTTCGGAGGCATGCCATCTTTGTCGTGCAAAAGTTGCAGGTCCTCCCGTGCCTCAGGTGTGTCCTTTGTCTTCCCATACACGCCCAAGAAGCCTAGCAGGTTCACGCAAAGGTTCTTCGTCACGTGCATCACGTCGATCGAAGAGCGGACCTCTAGGTCTTTCCAGTAGGGTAGGTCCCAAAATATAGATTTGTTCTTCCACATGGGTGCGTGTCCCCCAGCGTCACTCGGAACAGCTAGTCCGCCGGGACCCTTTCCAAAGATTACGTGTAAATCATTGACCATAGCAAGTACGTGATCACCGATACGCATGGCGGGCTTCTTCCGGTGATCTGCCTCGCCTTCGAAATGCTTTCCTTTCTTTCGACATTGATGGTTGGTCGGAAGAAATCGACGATGGCCCAGGTACACATGCTTCCTGCAGCTTCCTAGGTATATACTTTCGGTGTCAAGTAAACAGTGCGTGCATGCGTGGTATCCCTTGTTTGTCTGTCCTGAAAGGTTACTGAGAGCGGGCCAATCATTGGTGGTCACGAATAGCAACGCCTTTAGGTCAAATTCCTCTTGTTTGTGCTCATCCCACGTACGTACACCGTTTCCATTCCACAGCTGTAAAAGTTCTTCAACTAATGGCCTTAGGTACACATCAATGTCGTTGCCGGGTTGCTTAGGGCCTTGGATGAGAACTGGCATCATAATGAACTTCCGCTTCATGCACATCCAAGGAGGAAGGTTATACATACATAGAGTCACGGGCCAGGTGCTGTGATTGCTGCTCTGCTCCCCGAAAGGATTAATGCCATCCGCGCTTAAAGCAAACCATACGTTCCTTGGGTCACGTGCAAACTCAGCCCAGTACTTTCTCTCGATTTTTCTCCACTGCGACCCGTCAGCGGGTGCTCTCAACTTCCCGTCTTTCTTACGGTCCTCACTGTGCCATCGCATCAACTTGGCATGCTCTCCGTTTCTGAACAGACGTTTCAACCGTGGTATTATAGGAGCATACCACATCACCTTCGCAGGAACCCTCTTCCTGGGGGGCTCGCCGTCAACATCACCAGGGTCATCTCGTCTGATCTTATACCGTAATGCACCGCATACCGGGCATGCGTTCAGATCCTTGTACGCACCGCGGTAGAGGATGCAGTCATTAGGGCATGCATGTATCTTCTGCACCTCCAATCCTAGAGGGCATACGACCTTCTTTGCTGCGTATGTACTGTCGGGCAATTCGTTATCCTTTGGAAGCTTCTTCTTCAATATTTTCAGTAGCTTCTCAAATCCTTTGTCTGGCACAGCATTCTCTGCCTTCCACTGCAGCAATTCCAGTACGGTACCGAGCTTTGTGTTGCCATCTTCGCAATTGGGGTACAACCCTTTTTTGTGATCCTCTAACATGCGATCGAACTTCAGCTTCTCCTTTTGACTTTCGCATTGCGTCCTTGCATCGACAATGACCCGGCGGAGATCATCATCATCGGGCACATCGTCTGGTTCCTCTTGATCTTCAGCAGCTTCGCCCGTTGCAGCATCATCGTGCACATCGTCTGGTTCCTCTTGATGTTCAGTAGCATCACCGTATTCAGGGGGCACATAGTTGTCATCGTACTCTTCTTCTTCGCCGTCTTCCATCATAACCCCTATTTCTCCGTGCCTCGTCCAAACATTATAGTGTGGCATGAAACCCTTGTAAAGCAGGTGGGTGTGAAGGATTTTCCGGTCAGAGTAAGACTTCGTATTCCCACATATAGGGCATGGACAACACATAAAACCATTCTGCTTGTTTGCCTCAGCCACTTCGAGAAAATCATGCACGCCCTTAATGTACTCGGAGGTGTGTCTGTTACCGTACATCCATTGCCGGTTCATCTGCGTGCATTATATATAATTAAGTGTGTCAAAAATCATTACAGAACATCATGAATAGATAATTAAGTGACCAAATTAATAGAAGTTCATCATCACATTAAAACCAAAGTACATACATAGTTCTCATCTTCAAGCGAAAATCATTACAGAACAACATAAAGCTCTGCAGAGCATCTAAATTAATTAAACCATACATTGAAACTATGTAAAACATTTCAATGCGAAAACAAATGCGATCATAATCGCAACCAAGGTAACAACTGATCCAACGGCATAATGATACCAAGCCTCGGTATGAATGGCATATTTTCTAATCTTTCTAATCTTCAAGCGCATTGCATCCATCTTGATCTTGTGATCATCGACGACATCCGCAACATGCAACTCCAATATCATCTTCTCCTCCTCAATTTTTCTTATTTTTTCCTTCAAGAAATTGTTTTCTTCTTCAACTAAATTTAACCTCTCGACAATAGGGTCGGTTGGAATTTCCGGTTCAACAACCTCCTAGATAAATAAAATCTATGTCACGTTGGTCGGCATAATTTTCATAAACAATAAATGAACCAATAGTTATGAAAAGATAATATATACCACATCCGAATCATAGACAGGACGAGGGCCGACGGGGGCGGATACCAAAACCATCGCACTATATAAGATGCAATAATAAAAGTAAGAAAATAATACAAGTATCTATCTAAACATACAAGTAAGAATATTTTTCCTTTCAGAAAGAAGATAAGAACAAGAGGCTCACCACGGTGGTGCCGGCGATGAGATCGGCGCGGGTGATCGACGGCGGTGAAGACGGGGACGGGGCGTGACAGACCGCTAAACCTAGACAAATATTGAGGAAAATGGAGCTTGGAGGTCGAGCTTGGAGAGGAGAAAGCTTAAGTAGTGTGGCTCGGGCATTCCATCGAACACCTTGTGTGCATAGGAGGTGAGCTAGAGCACCACCAAGCCCTCTCCCCCTCGGCTGCCAGAAAAAACAGAGCAGTGTGCTCTGCTCTTACGCGAGGGGGTATATATAGGCACCTCATTGGTCCCAGTTGGTGGCATGAACCGGGACTAAAGGGCAGCCTTTGGTCCCGGGTCATGCCACCAACCGGGACCAATAGTGGTGGGCCAGGAGCGAGGCCCATTGGTCCCGGTTCGTCCCACCAGCCGGGACCAAAAGGTCCAGACGAACCGGGACCAATGGCCCACGTGGCCCGGCTGGCCCTCGGGGCTCACGAACCGGGTCCAATGCCACAATTGGTCCCGGTTCTGGACTGAACCGGGACAAATGGGCTTACCCGGCCTGGACCATTGCCCCCTTTTCTACTAGTGCCCGCACACCCGCTCGCTGACGATCGGGGCCCACCAGACGGGACCCCACAGATCAGCGAGTTGCGGCTAGACAGACGAGGCGGGGTCGTGCGGGATTCGAGCGTGTTACAGGGGGTGCGGGTTTCGATCCGACGGACGAGGTCGCTCGAGGGGTCGATCCGACGGCCGGAAATCAATCAAGCAACTCGATCGGACGACCAGGAATCGCAAATCGCTGAGGAGCGAAGGGTTCCGAGCGGTCTCGTTTTTCTGGATGGAAGTGGGCTCAGATTCGGCTTTCCTCGATCATATAACCTACCCCCGTCATCTCTAATCGCCAGATCAATCTGTTCATACAGTGGAACTACCCTGGTTATCACTCAACAAGAATGACCATCCAAGGGCAGACCAACAAGTATCACATGATCAAAAAGGATTCTAGAGACAAGAGGGAGGATCCAACTTGATACCCACAGGTACCTCGATTGCTCAAAGGCACACTTATTTCAGCCGTTAATCATCATCGCCCTAGCACGCACGCTACTTATCAATTTAGCAAATCCAGGAGCATGGCTATACGACCAGGGCATCCACATGTAAACCAGATCATCACAGGAGCTCCTGTGATAGCAACTCAACAAGTACAATAGCCTGCAAACCCTAGAATAGCATGCATCCACAACTGCAGAGCTCAAGTAGGGACCAATGCAGGAGTAGGGCATAGAGCATCAACCAGACGAGCACCACATCAATATAGCCATGGTCATGTCCAATACAGTAGCCGAAGCAGATGAGCAGGAGGAAGATGGAGCTCACCGTGGGAGGTTGTAGCTGAGGCAGTACTCAGTGGGCACCGGGGTTGCGCCTGAACGCCCGTCTTGCCAATGCCCACCCGGCCACACTCGGTCCTCTTGCCAGGGACACTGCATAGCAGGAAACACATAAACTTGATCACACAAATCTTAATCAAGTTTCTTCCAGATCATCCGAAGTACAACCATAGGTATATGAACCATGGTCCAGACCAGATCAATGAGAAGCTTGAGATTCCTCTGAGATTATTAGTATTAACTATATACATCAGACTGACAAAAGGCTAGGATATACAGCAAAGCAAGATAACATCCTTCAAACTGGTAGCTAAGAAAAAATTACTGACATCAGACATCAACTCCTAATTACTGTTGCAAAATATCCAAAACCAGCTACTTGCTCAAATGTTGCAACCATTCTGCACCAGCATCATCTACTTGCTACCATACACGTTGCTGCCTCTCAACCGTTGGGAACTTTTGATAAGAGTATATTTTTTTACACCATTTGTAACATTTTGATTCAAGAGGCATATTTTTTTAAATTCTGGGATACACCCTATACAGTAAGCAAGAACAGTAGACAAATGAAACAAAAAGGCTGGATTTTCCCATTAGTACCAACCTTTATCATGTTTCATTAGAATAACAGGGCAGGATTGACTGAAGAAATCTTTCGCTTGAGTTTGTTGTCCTTGGTCGTTTCCAGAATCCAGGCACAAAATAAGTTAGAAGGACTAGTCGTCAACCCGTGCGTCTGCATGGGCTAGCGCTTATAATATTAGATATAACAAATATGTGATAGATTTATATGTCAAACAAAATATTGAATATGTTGACATATGTTATTATTATTACACATGCATGTGTACCTTGGTTGGACATAGGGTCCAACGAACTTACATTGCTTCGACTATTTTATAATTATATTGTATGTGTCTAATTATATAAAACATCATAAATATTGTCATTGTGTGATGGAAAATTTATGAAGGTTATTTAAGGGTATATGTGTTATATATGTTGGTGGAAAACATGGTTATGAATGCACCTGTTGTTCCATGTATTCGTGACCTATAAGTTTCTAAAAGTTGTAAAGTTCAAGTGCCTTATTGTAGCATATATCTTCCTCACTTACCCTACAAAAATAAGACATACATCTTCCTTTTTTGCATGGAAGCATCATCGAATTATAACGAGTCTGTTTCTATACATATTTAAAAATGACATTGTCGTATATTCTTATTATATTATGAGCATCATCGAATTATACTATGGTTTGATAGCTAATTTTCTCATTGTTATAACACTACTAGGGAAAAGCCTATACACAGAAAGTTACTAGTAGCGAGGGTTAAAAACCCTCGCTACTGCTACTTACCAGTAGCGCATGTTTTTAAACCTCGCTACTACTAAGTTGATAGCAGCAGCGCGGGTTTTAACCCTCGCTACTACTAAGCGGTCTCTACCGTGCCCCCCGGGACATGCCATAGTAGTAGCGCGGGTTTATAAAACCTCGCTACTACTAAGTTTGATAGTAGTAGCGTTGGTTTTTAGCCCTCGCTACTACTAAGTGGTGCCATAGTAGTAGCGAGGGGGTAAAAAACCGCGCTACTACTAAAGGTCCCATTTTCAAACTCTACCCCCCCCACTGGATCGCCTTTTCAGTTTAAAAAAAGGAAAATGATGAAAATGTCAAAAAATAAAAGAAAATAAGTTTCCCATGTGATATGTGGTCTAGTTGTTGGGAGAATTTGCAAATATGAATTTCGACTTTATTTGCAAAATCTCTCAAGAATTTGTAAAAATGGACATAACTTTTGCATACTAACTCGGATGAAAAAGTTTTTTATATGAAAAATCATCTACTCGAAAAGTTACATCCAAGTTTAACGGGGGAACCTCGTTAAACATTTTCAAAATCCTCAAAAACCTAACAGAAAAAAAAAAGTTACGGGGCTTTTAAGATCTAGAGTGGAAAAAATCGAAAAAATTTAAAACTGTGTGGTCAAACAATGGTCAAACTAATTATTCTAGAATATTAGTGTTACTAAATAATTATTTTAGTTTTTTTGAATTTTGGTCAAATTTGGTCAAACTATGGCCAAACTGTGGTCAAACTAATTATTCAAGAAATATTAGTGTTACTAGTTTTTTAGAACAATAGTTTCAAACTCAAATAGTGAAATGTGTGACTTCATGCTCAAGCTAAATTCCTGAGGTTAATAGGATTGACATCTTACTATTGTCAGGAAAACAACAAGTGCAGACTTGGAAACGAGGGAGAATAGAACCCGGAAGTTAAGCGTGCTCAGGCTGGAGTAGTGAGAGGATGGGTGACCGTCCGGGAAGTTAGATGATTTGGAATGATGAGGGATGATTAGAGATTAAATTGAGCAGCGATGAGGGGTGATTAGAGATTTGAGGTTAAAATAATTCAGAAATTTGAAAAATAGGGGAAAAATCGAAATATTTTTTCAAAAAAATTAAAAAAAAACCCGCGCTGGTAGTAGTAGCGCGGGTTTTTACCCATGCTACTACTAAAGGACGTAGTAGTAGCGCGGGTGGCACCCGCGCTACTGCTATAAGTTAGCTGTAGCGCCTTATCAGTAGTGCCGGCCCCCGCGCTGCTAATAGGCCCAAAACCCGCGCTGCTGCTAGGCTTTTCCCTAGTAGTGTAAGGACAAAAAAAGGCATGCACAAACATGTTATATATGCAAATACTTATTAGCAATCTGCAACTCCAATGTACAATATGAATCCATGTAAGTTAGAATCACATACATACCAGGCAAAGTAGTATATTTGTACAAAATGCCTAATACTAATCGATGGTCCAGATGATTCAACACATATCCATCATGTCACCACTACCTTACACATGATGACATAAGATGCATGCTGAATCGATCTGGTTCGCTCCTCCTGAGATCTAACATGCACAGTCCTACTTTCGAAACTATAAGAAGAGACACACATAATTCTTCCTTTCATTTTGAAAAGGTAGTAGATGTTTTGGCCTTATTTATTATTTTCTCAACATTATCTTACACTAAACATTATGTTCGAGTAAAACGGCATGCCACAACAGCAATCAATAGAGAGGTGTTGAAGAAGCTAAACATGTAGCCTGCATTTGCATTAGATGACATTTAAAACACCATATGTTTGACACATCGACATAAGTACATCATCATACCAAGCTAATGAATCTCTCGTTATTGCAAGGACTCAAGAATATGATCATCAGATTATATATATGATTGCCATGCAAATTTCCCATCTATTTCTCCACATTTATAATAGTGCTCTATAGTAATGTCCATCCTAGTAGTGTTCATGTTAAGCGGCTGCCTTTGTGAAAATCCTGCCACCAACTCCATACCGACATAAAATATGTACTTTATTATATAGAACTACTTTGCCTGATATGCGAATCATCACCACTTGAATCTCGGACAAAAGAAGAAGAATCGCGCCCCATGAAGAGATGTTGATGGATCTTGTACGATTGCACGCTAGGAAGAGATGATCTGATATGAGAGAGATTAGGGTGAAGGGGTGAAGATACAAAATGAAGAGATTGAGAGGTTCACCCATGGGAGAGAGATACGTGAGCGCTTCCTACGTGAGAGTTTGTTAGAGATATGTGAGAGATTGTGAGTTGGGTCACGGGGGAGAGAGAGGGGGGGGTGACATTTATTTCTCAAGCTGAGACGTGAGAGATTGAGAGATAAAGGTAAGAAAGAGATATACATGAGTTTTTTCTCTCTTGAGTTTTTTTCTCTGGGTCGATTTTATTTCTCGTTGGACAGATAAAAGGTGAGACGTGAGAGATTGAGAGACAAAGGTGAAGAGAGAGAGATATACGCGTTGTTTTTTTCTATTGAGTTTTTTCTCTCTGAGTCGATCTACATCGTAAAAATACGGCCCCACCAGATTAACGGCTCGTAAATTCTAATTAACGTGGTAATTTCTAGGGAGTCTAGAATTAGTATAGGTATAGATGGCAGGCATGAAAAGAAATAATAATGAAAACAAGAAACAACGTACAGAACACACAGTTAGAGCAAGTAAATGTTGTATATGAAATGAGCTAAACAACAGAAAGTCAAAGGAGAAAGGTAGAACCTTGGCAAGAAGAAAGGCAGCACATGAGGCGGCGGGCCGGCGTAATAGCAACAGGACCTGGAACACAAAAGAAAATAAGTATCCCGAGATGATAGATTGGCAGGATAAGGAACTGAATCACAACACACAGACTCTTTTCTTGCACAGAACGATGCTTGCAATACCAATTTTTTTTTCATTAACAGCTCTGAGAGTGCATGGTCATAACAAGCTGATCTAGCACAAGATACAGCAGGCAATACAAACAAACTGGACATAGGCACTGCAAGTACACAATAGAAAAGACAAACCAAAAGGGAAACAATAATTATGCAAGGCAGGATGAAAACAAAATAGATCTGACAAAGGAAGCAAACCACTATACATACCACAAAAAACAACAGATAAGATTCGTGTTCAGAGTTTGTGTGAATATTGAGATAAAGATGATCTGCCTTGTGTATAAACCACTATGCAACAGTAAAACAACTGAATAAATTACTGATAAGGTTTTTGCATCTTCCAATCTTAAAGCCCTGGAGCAAGGAGCAAGCTGGCCACATTTTGTCAATCTTCCAAACTTGAAGCATATCAAACAAAAGCAGCAGGGGCTACTGATACGTCTCCATCGTATCTATAATTTTTGATTGTTCCATGCCAATATTCTTCAACTTTCATATACTTTTAGCAACTTTTTATACTATTTTTGGGACTAACATATTGATCCAGTGCCCAGTGCCAGTTCCTGTCTGTTAAATGTTTCATGTTTCGCAGAAAACCAATATCAAACGGAATCCAAACGGGATAAAAATAGACGGAGAATTATTTTGGAATATTTGTGATTTTTGGGAGGTGGAATCAACGCGAAACAGTGTCCGAGGTGGCCACGAGACAGGGGGGCGCCCCCCCTAGGGCGCGCCCTGGGCACTCGTGGGCCACCCATAAGGCGGTTGAGGCTCTATTTTTGCCGCAAGAAAGCTAATTTTACGAGAAAAATCTGGGCGAAAGATTCACCCCAATCGGAGTTACGGATCTCCGGATATAAAGAAAACGGCGAACGGGTAGAATCTGGCAACGCAGAGAACGCAGAAACAGAGAGATAGATCCAATCTCGGAGGGGCTCTCGCCCCTCCCAAGCCATGGGAGCCAAGGACCAGAGGGGAAACCCTTCTCCCATATAGGGAGGAGGTCAAGGAAGAAGAAGAAGAAGAAGGGGGCCTCTCTCCCCCTTGCTTCCGGTGGCGCCGGAGCGCTGCCGGGGGCCATCATCATCATCGCGATCTTCACCAACACCGTCGTCATCTTCACCAACACCTCCATCACCTTCCCCCTTCTATATCTAGCGGTCCACTCTCCCGTAACCCACTGTACCCTCTACTTGAACATGGTGCTTTATACTTCATATTATTATCCAATGATGTGTTGTCATCCTATGATGTCTGAGTAGATTTTCGTTATCCTATCGGTGATTGATGAATTGCTATGATTGGTTTGAGCTGCATGTTTTATTATTGGTGTTGTCCTATGGTGCCCTCCGTGTCGCGCAAGCATGAGGGATTCCCGCTATAGGGTTTGCAATATGTTTATGATTTGCTTATGGTGGGTTGCGTGAGTGACGGAAACACAAACCCGAGTAAGTAGGTTGTTTGCGTATGGGATAAAAGGGGACTTGATACTTTAATGCTAGGTTTTACCTTAATGAATCTTTAGTATTTGCGGATGCTTGCTAGAGTTTCAATCATAAGTGCATAGAATTCCAAGTAAGGGATGATATGTTAGCTTATGCCTCTCCCTCAAATAGAATTGCAATAGTGATTAACGGTCTAGTAACATAGTCAATTGCTTAGGGACAGTTTCAGAACTCCTACCACCACTTTTCCACACTCTCTATATTTACTTTATTGCTTCTAATCAGCCCCTAGTTTATGTTTATGTGCTCTTTATTTTCTTGCAAGCTTATCCTTTCACACCTACAAAGTACTTCTAGTTTCATACTTGTTCTAGGTAAAGCGAACGTCAAGCGTGCGTAGAGTCGTATCAGTGGCCGATAGGACTTGAGAGAGTATTTGTTCTACCTTTAGCTCCTCATTGGGTTTAACCCTCTTACTTATCGAAAACTGTTGTGATCCCGTATACTTGCGGGTTATCAAGACCTTTTTCTAGCGCCGTTGCCGAGGACACTACTAGGAAAAGGGCTATAGATGATATGGCCACTAATGGCGCACCAGACATGTGGTGCGCCATTACTATATACTAATGGCGCACCATGTGTTGGTGCGCCATTAATAGTTTTGAAAAAAAATGAAAAAAAATTTGTTACTAATGGCGCACCGTTGTACAGTGCGCCATTACTAGTTGACATAGTAATGGCGCACCAAACCCACCGTGCGCCATTAGTAGTTTTGAAAAAAAATAAAAAAAATTGTTAGTAATGCCGAGCCCCACCTCCCCTCGCCCCGTCGCCCCCCCTCCCCTCGCCGCCCCCTTGCCCCACCTCCCCTCGCCCAGTCGCCCCACCTCCCCTCACCCCATCGCCCCCCTCCCCTCGCCGCCCCCTTGCCCCACCACCCGCCGCCGCCACACCGCCCCTGGCCCCACCGCCCCGTCGCCCCCACCACCCGCCATCGCCCCCGTGCTCCGCCCCCTCCGTCCGCCGTGCCTGCACGCTGTCGCCGTTGTGGTCTTGCGCTGCCCCGACGCCGCAGCCCCGACCCCCGCGGGACTCCACCGGCCCCTGCAGCAGCCGGCGAGCGCGGCCCCGACGCGCCCACCCCGCCTGCCCCTGCCGTCCACCGTCGC
Source organism: Triticum aestivum (assembly GCF_018294505.1). Classification (NCBI taxonomy): domain Eukaryota; kingdom Viridiplantae; phylum Streptophyta; class Magnoliopsida; order Poales; family Poaceae; genus Triticum; species Triticum aestivum. Next base: position 782,216,834 of record NC_057801.1, read on the forward strand.
CGACGACCCACCGCAACCTCCCCCGCTCCACCGGCCGCCGCCGCCGACCCCCGGCCCGCACCCTACCCCACTCCACCGTCGTCGACGACCCACCGCACCCTCCCCCGCTCCACCGGTCGCCGCCGCCGACCCCCGGCTCGCACCCTCCCCCACTCCACAGTCACCGACGACCCACCGCACCCTCCCCCGCTCCACCGGCCGCCGCCGCCGACCCCCGGCCCGCACCCTCCCCCACTCCACCGCCGCTGACGACCCCCCGCACCCTCCCCCCATATGAATATTTTTTCATATTCATAAATATTTTCAAATAACAAATTTGAACATATTTTTTAAAAATTATTACTGTTTTTATAAAAAAATATTACTATTATGATTTAAACAAGTTTGAACATATTTTAACACAAATAAATATCAAACAACATTTTAAATGCATAAAAACAAAAATTGGGGAGCCTGGGAATCGAACCCAGGACCTCCTAGTGTGTGTGCTGCGTGTTGACCAGTTGGGCTAGTGGGCGGGTTCTAATTTAGATAGGGTTAGGTGGAATATAACCTGACCAGTCGGGCTAGTGGTACTTATGGCGCACTAGGGGGTGCGCCATTAGAACCCTCCCCCCACTCCACCTATTGCCCTCGCACTTGGCCTCCCTCCCTCCCTCGCCAGATTCCCCAACTGTACACTGCCGCCCACGCGCCCCCGCCGCCTCCCTCTCCCCTTCCTCCCCCAAGAGCGCCGCCGCCCCCTCCGTCCGCCGCAGCCACCCACGTGCCCCCGCTGCCTCCCTCTCCCCTTCCTCCCCCTCGAGCGTCGCCTCCCTCCCGAGCCCCACCTCCCCCGCGAGCGCCGCCTCCCTCGCCTCCCTCCCTAACCCTTGGAGCCGCCAGAGACTTGGAGCCTCAGCGCCGCCCCACGTCCACTAGGAGAGGAGGCCCCACGTCCACCAGGAGAGGAGGCCCGCGACCTCCCTGCCGTCTATCCCCGCCTCCCCTAAGCTCGTCGTCTCCGCTCCGGCCACCACCTCATCGTGGTCAGGTAACCCTCCTCCCTCTGCCTCTCTTTTCCTCTCTTCCTCCTCTCCTCCCTCCCGGCCATGCCCTCTTCTTCTCTCTATTGCTAGGTTTAGGTCAAATCCCTCTCTAATTTAGGTCAAATTAGGTTAAAAATTGCTAATTTTGGTCAGCAACCCATCAGTTCTATGCTGAGAATGCCCTGTAGATGCAATAATATTTTAATCATGATCAAATATAACTGCACCCATAAACAGAACCATTTGCATAATAGGTATGTGTTTCCCTCTTCAGTGAAGGGAATTAAATGGTCTAAACCACTTGGATAGTGTGGTTAGTAACCCAACGCCAAGGGTCTTTCATTTTAGGCAGGCAAGAGCTTCAATCCAAAAGCATTTGCTGTGGACTCCACTTGAAATCCATTACTCAAAGTTCAGCTAGCACTAAAAGGCTAGTCCTAGTAGAAGTGTTGAATTGAACAAAGTATTTCCACTGGAATAGCTATGTATGTTTTCAGTGAGACTGTGCATGCTCTTTGTTTCGTGCAATCTAGTGTCGTACTGCCATCACAAAGTACATGACAAAACTAACAACACAGATGGCTTGTTGAAGTATCATAAGGTTATAGGATGATATTAAACAAAAGAAAACTATAAGCTAGGAATGAGTAGTACTCTTTGAATCTCTTCAACCCAGCTTCTCTAGATGGTGCTATCCCTTTGAAATGCTTGTTGTATGGTTACGTCATGTTTATCTAGACTATATGTTATAATAGCAAGTATAAGAGCAAAAGTTCAGTAGTGTGAATAAATCAGTACTAATTCATTTGCTGATCAAGATGTTTGATTGTTTTCCTCTTGTTGATTGTTTGGTCAAAGCTGTCATGTTCTATTCAGGTAGACAGAGCTGTATAGGATTGTTCAAAATATAAGGGATGAGCTCAAGGAGCACAGCAGCAGCTGTTAGTAGTTACACACTTGCACTGCATCTTTGATAGTTGGATGCAATATATTTCCTACTGTATTTGACTAGTGTTTAGGTCAACAGCAATCCATGATTTTTTTAGTTAACAGCAATCCATGATTTTTAGTTAACAGCAACCCATGATTTTTAGTTATAAGCAATCTGTGATTTTTAGTTAACAGCAATCCATGATTTTTTGGCTGTTGGCTGCTGCTGTATGTTGCTACTGCTACTTGTTCGTGGGGCACTAGTGCTACTGCTAGTCTGCTACTTGTGCTGGATGTGCTACTGCTAGTCTGCTGCTCGTGTGTTGTTGTTAGTTACTTCGGTTGCTTGTTGGCTTCTGCTAGTGCTAGGCTGCTAGTAGTTCTGTAGTGTAGTTGCGGCTGCTAGTGCTAGGCTGCTAGCGTCCTCGCGGTGTTTTATGATCTGTTGTAAGGGTACTAATTGGTCTCTTCTACTGCTTATCAGAGGTGGGGGGAAGCAGCCACCGCCGCTTTGCCACACCGCAGTACGAGTTAGATGCTTCCGAGTTCTTCAGTATCATACTTGGGACTTCAATATCATCCATGACACAGGTATATAAAACGAGAGATCTCCCCTTCACCCATCTCATTATGATATCTGTTGTTTGCTACATCACTCATTGTCCCAAACTACAGAGGATGCCTGACAGTTTTATGAACATGCTGGGTGAAGATCCGCCAAATAATGTGAAGCTGCGACAGGCCGGCAGCGGGTTTCGCAGGCTGTGGGATGTGGAGTTGGTGATCAAGGAGGGCCACATGTACTTGTATCGTGGGTGGGAGAAGTTCTACCGTGCCTACGACCTGTGGCTGGGGTACTTCCTTCTCTTCAGGTATGACGACGACGCCACCATGCTCATCGTGAAGGTGTTCAACTCGACTATGTGTCGCATGCGCTACGCTGACGATGATGATGCCAGTACGTTCTGCCTCTTCTTATTCCTCTACATTTGGCTTTGTCTCACATTGATTGTTAACGGTCATTGTTGCATTTGGACAGGCAATGGGAGCAGCAGCAACAACAACACTGGCTACAGCCAAAGCAGCAGCGATTATGGCTGTAGCAAAAGCAACAACGATTCTGGCTTTAGCGAAAGCAGCAGTGATTCTGGCAGCAACGATTCTGACAACAAGAAGGAGTATCCAGACTGGAGTGGGGGAGAAGAGGAGCAGCGTGGGGATGAGGAGCTGCAGGATGACGATGGGCATCAGGCTGAGGATGACCTAGCGCTGGTGGTGGCTGACCAAGGGCAAGAGATGGTGGTGGCTGACCATGGGCAAGAGATGGTGGTGGATGACCATGGGCAAGAGATGGTGGTGGATGAGGATGACCTAGCGATGGTCGTGCCCTTCCTGCCTAAAGGTGGCCTCGCGATGGTGGTGGTGCCCGACAATGACCATGCACCGGTGGTGGCGCCGGCAATCCCACAGCTGGGCGACATGACCACGCCAATTGTGGTAGAAGACTACATCCCGCTGCCTCCACCGCCTCGCCGCTCTTGGCGCATCAGGCTGAGGAAGGAGAAGGAGAAGAACAATGAGAACTGAACTATGTCAGGTATGTCAGATCTCCAAAATGATATATATACTTAGTTACCTATGTATCTCTAATATGCTTAGTTTCCTATAGGTTAGCTCCAAAATAACTTATGTTCGCACAAAATGATCAAGTTTACAAAATAAGCTTATAGTCTTCTTCTTATTCTTCTTATTCTTCTTCTTTTCCAAAATGACATAGGTTAGCTTCATTTTACCTAAGTTGGCTCTAATATGCTAACTTAGAGAGCTTATATGCTTAGTTTCCTATAGGTTAGCTCCAAAATAACTTATGTTAGCATAAAATGATCAAGTTTACATAATAAGCTTATAGTCTTCTTATTATTCTTATTATTCTTCTTCTTTTCCAAAATGACATAGGTTAGCTTCATTTTACCTAAGTTGGCTCTAATATGCTAACTTAGAGAGCTTATATGCTTAGTTTCCTATAGGTTAGCTCCAAAATAACTTATGTTAGCACAAAATGATCAAGTTTACATAATAAGCTTATAGTCTTCTTCTTATTCTTCTTATTCTTCTTCTTTTCCAAAATGACATAGGTTAGCTTCATTTTACCTAGGTTGGCTCTAATATGCTAACTTAGAGAGCTTATATGCTTAGTTTCCTATAGGTTAGCTCCAAAATAACTTATGTTAGCACAAAATGATCAAGTTTACATAATAAGCTTATAGTCTTCTTCTTATTCTTCTTCTTATTCTTCTTCTAGTATTCTTCTAGTATTCTTCTAGTGTTCTTCTCTTCTAGTATTCTTCTAGTCTTCTTCTTCTTCTTCTTCTTCTAGTATTCTTCTAGTCTTCTTCTTCTTCTTCTCTTCTTCTTCTTCTTCTTCTTCTAACTTCTTGTTTATCATTTTGCAGATTTGATTTAATTCACGGAAGCTTGCATGGATGGAGTGCTTCTTTTCCATTTGTGTTTTTATTTTGTATCAATGTGAAACTTTTGTGAGTTGATGGATAACGGTGTTGGATGAACATTGTGAAACTTTTGTAATATGTAATGATGGAACTATGTGTTGGCTATGTATGTATATATGATGAAACTTGTGTGTTGGATATGATTGTTATATGGATGCTTGTTGTATATATATGTGTTGGATATCTCATATGTGAAATAGTGACCTGAAATTAAGAAAAAACGAAAAAATAATAAAAAAATTGTTACTAATGGCGCACTTCCATGTGGTGCACCATTAGTATACCAGATACTAATGGCGCACCTGTGGGTTACTAATGGCGCACCTATGGTGCGCCATTACTAAAATATTCTAATGGCGTGATGCTAGTGACGCACTAGTAGTGCGCCATTAGTAGGCAAAACTGGTGCGCCACTAGCATGCCTTTTCCTAGTAGTGGGAGTCATAGCGTGGGGTCAATATTCTCGTGTGTGCTTGTTTGCTTTATCACTAAGTAATTTTTATTTGTTGTTCTAAGTTGTTCTCTATCTTTAGTTATGGATATGAAACGCAAAATACCAAAAAAAATTAGCTGTACTTGCTACTCATGAAGATGGGGTAACTCCTAAAACCCTCGATTCTCATTATGCGAAAGATATTATGTACTACTTTGATAATCCTGAGAAAGCCCCATTCAACTTTATAATGGGAGACACGTTGGATCAACGTGAATACTTTAGGGATTATCACTCGACACAAAAAGGGAAACTATTATGGGATCAATTTATTATGTTGCGTTGGTATGCCTGGAATCTATGCTTGAGATATGATATTACTTGTTGCTCTAGGATGGAGGCTCCACACCTCCCCTTTTCATGCAAATTTAACGATAATGAAACCTTAGCTTCCTATGCTAATGGTATATATGATTACTATGATGTGGAACAAATAGAAGAATTTGTTGCTTTTAAGGCTGCCTATGATATTGAAGCTTTGTTTAAAAAGTATGAAGCTTTTGATGATGATGGTTATAGGCCAGAAAATCTTGCTATACTTAGATATTTCTATGAAAATTATGAATACAATTACTATATTAATGCTTTTATGAAGAAAGTCTCCGCTGTCCAAGAATAGATTAATATTTTGCAGGAAGCTATGGAAAAAGAAATTGATGAAACTGTGAGCTCATTGGATGAAAAAGATGATGAGAGTGAAGAACAAAAGGTGGAAGTGCGGATTAGCTACCCGTGACCACCTTCTAATGAGAGTAACTCTTCAACTCATACATTGTTTAATTTCCCTTCGTGCTTACCGAAGGATGATTGCTATGATGATTGTTATGATCCTGTTGATTCTCTTGAATTATCCCTTTTTGATGATGCTTGCTATGCTTGTGGCCAAGATGCCAATATGAATTATGCTTATGGAGATGAACTTGCTATAGTTCCTTATGTTAAACATGAAATTGTTGATATTGCACCCACGCATGATAGTCCTATTATCTTTTTGAATTCTCCCAACCACACTATATCGGAGAAATTTGTGCTTATTAAGGATTATATTGATGGGTCACCTTTTACCATTGCACATGATGATTTTGATGAATGTAATATGCATGTTCTTGCTGCTCCTACTTGCAATTATTATGAGAGAGGAACTATTTCTCCACCTCTCTATGTTTCCCATACTATGAAATTGCAAGAAACTGCTTATATTATGCATTGGCCTTTACTATGTGTGCATGAATTGTTCTTTTATGACATGCCGATGCATAGGAAGAGAGTTAGACTTCGTTGTTGCATGATATATGTTACTTTGTGCTCACTACTAAATTACAAATCATTGTTGATTAAAATTGGCTTTGATATACCTTGGGATCCGGGTGGATCCATTACTTGAGCACTATATGCCTAGCTTAATGGCTTTAAAGAAAGCACTGCCAGGCATACAACCCGGAAGTTTTAGAGAGTCATTTATTTCTGTCGAGTGCTTTTATATAGTTCTAAAACAAAAAAAATAAAGAGGGGAACCTAAAAAACTTTTCAAAAAACCGAACGTCATAACCGTACTTTATTGGATATAGTGCAATCTATGATGTCTCTTACGGATCTACCACTATCGTTTTGGGGTTATGCATTAAAGACAGCTACATTCACATTAAATAGGGCACCATCTAAATCCGTTGAGACGACACCATATGAACTATGGTTTGGCAAGAAACCTAAGCTGTCATTTCTTAAAGTTTGGGGTTGCAATGCTTATATGAAAAAATTTCATCCTGATAAGCTCAAACTCAAATCGGAGAAGTGCGTCTTCATAGGATATCCAGAGGAAACTATTGGATACACCTTCTACCACAGATCCGAAGGCAAGACTTTTTTTGCTAAATTCGGAAACTTTCTGGAGAAGGGGTTTCTCTTGAAAGAAGTGAGTGGGAGGAAAGTAGAAAACTTGATAAGGTAATTGTACCTTCTCCTTTATTGGAAAGTAGATCATCACAGAAATTTGTTCCTGTGACTCCTACACCAATTAGTGAGGAAGCTAATGATGATGATCATGAAACTTCAAATCAAGTTACTACCGAATCTCGTAGGTAAACCAGAGTGAGATCCGCACCAGAGTGGTACGGTAATCCTGTTCTGGAAGTCATGTTACTAGATCATGATGAACCTACGAACTATGAAGAAGCGATGGTGAGCCCAGATTCCGCAAAGTGGCTTGAAGCCATGAAATCTGAGATGGGATCCATGTATGAGAACAAAGTATGGACTTTGGTTGACTTTCCCGATGATCGGCAAGCAATTGAGAATAAATGGATCTTTAAGAAGAAGACTGACGCTGATGGCAATGTTACTGTCTACAAAGCTCGACTTGTCGCAAAAGGTTTTCGGCAAGTTCAAGGGATTGACTACGATGAGACCTTCTCACCTGTAGCGATGCTTAAGTCTGTCCAAATCATGTTAGCAATTGCCGCATTTTATGAAATCTGGCAAATGGATAAACAAAACTAAATTCCTTAATGGATTTAATAAAGAAGAGTTGTATACGATGCAACTAGAAGGTTTTGTCAAATCCGAAAGGTGCTAACAAAATGTGCAAGCTCCAGCGATCCATCTATGGACTGGTGCAAGCATCTCGGAGTTGGAATATACGCTTTGATGAGTTGATCAAAGCATATAGTTTTATACAGACTTGCGGTGAAGCCTGTATTTACAAGAAAAGTGAGTGGGAGCACTACAACATTTCTGATAAGTATATGTGATTGACATATTGTTGATCGGAAATAATGTAGAATTATTCTGTAAAGCATAAAGGAGTGTTTGAAAGGAATTTTTCAAAGAAAGACTTCGGTGAAGCTGCTTACATATTGAGCTTCAAGATCTATAGAGATAGATCAAGACGTTTGATAAGTTTTTTCAATGAGTACATACCTTGACAATGTTTTGAAGTAGTTCAAAATGGAGCGGTCAAAGAAAGAGTTTTTGCCTGTATTACAAGGTGTGAAGTTGAGTAAGACTCAAAGCCCGACCACGGCAGAAGATAGAAAGAGAATGAAAGTCATTCCCTATGCCTTGGCCATAGGTTCTATAAAGTATGTCATGTTGTATACCAGATCTATTGTATACCCTGCACTGATTTGGCAAGGGAGTACAATAGTGATCTAGGAGTAGATCACTGGACAGCGGTCAGAATTATCCTTAGTAAAATAAGGATATGTTTCTCGATTATGGACGTGACAAAAGGGTTCGTCGTAAACGGTTACGTCGATGCAAGTTTTTGACACTGATCCAGATGATTCTAAGTCTCAATCTGGATACATATTGAAAGTGGGAGCAATTAGCTAGAGTAGCTCCGTGCAGAACATTGTAGACATAGAATTTTGCAAAATACATACGGATCTGAATTTGGCAGGCCCGTTGACTAAGATTCTCTCACAGGCAAAACATGATCACACCTTAGTACTCTTTGGGTGTTAATCACATAGCGATGTGAACTAGATTACCGAATCTAGTAAACCCTTTGGGTGTTGGTCACATGACGATGTGAACTATGGGTGTTAATCACATGATGATGTGAACTATCGATGTTAATCACATGGTGATGTGATCTAGATTATTGACTCTAGTGCAAGTGGGAGACTGAAGGAAATATGCCCTAGAGGCAATAATAAAGTTATTATTTATTTCCTTATTTCATGATGAATGTTTATTATTCATGCTAGAATTGTATTAACTGGAAACATAATACATGTGTGAATACATAGACAACCAGAGTGTCACTAGTATGCCTCTACTTGACTAGCTCGTTAATCAAAGATGGTTATGTTTCCTGACCATGAACAATGAGTTGTTGTTTGAGTAACGAGATCACATCATTAGTTGAATGATCTGATTGACATGACCCATTCCATTAGCTTAGCACCTGATCGTTTAGTATGTTGCTATTGCTTTCTTCATGACTTATACATGTTCTATGACTATGAGATTATGCAACTCCCGTTTGCCGGAGGAACACTTTGGGTGCTACCAAACGTCACAACGTAACTGGGTGATTATAAAGGAGCATTACAGGTGTCTCCAAAAGTAGATGTTGGGTTGGCGTATTTCGAGATTAGGATTTGTCACTCCGATTGTCGGAGAGGTATCTCTGGGCCCTCTCGGTAATGCACATCACATAAGCCTTGCAAGCACTGCAACTAATATGTTAGTTGTGAGATGATGTATTACGGAACGAGTAAAGAGACTTGCCAGTAACGAGATTGAACTAGGTATTGGATACCGACGATCGAATCTCGGGCAAGTAACATACCGATGACAAAGGGAACAACGTATGTTGTTATGCGGTCTGACCGATAAAGATCTTCGTAGAATATGTAGGAGCCAATATGGGCATCCAGGTCCCGCTATTGGTTATTGACCGGAGACGTGTCTCGGTCATGTCTACATTGTTCTCGAACCCGTAGGGTCCGCACGCTTAAGGTTACGATGATAGTTATATTATGAGTTTACATGTTTTGATGTACCGAAGGAGTTCGGAGTCCCGGATGAGATTGGGGACATGACGAGGAGTCTCGAAATGGTCGAGACGTAAAGATTCATATATTGGATGATATGGTTAGGCCAAGGGGTCAAGCCCATGAGGCTTTAGATCGGTGCAAAAGGAGTTTTGCGGAGTCCAGGGGGCCAAACGCCGGAGACCCTGGCGTCTGGCCCTGGGCCAGACGCCGAGGCCCATGGCGTCTGGGCCAGACGCCAAGGATTGTGGCGTTTGGTCCTGGAGTCCGAGTGGGACTCTTGCCTTTCGGGAAAAACCGACTTTGAGGAGGCTTTTGCTCCAAGTTTCGACCCCGGGGCTCAACATATAAATAGAGGGGCAGGGCTAGCACCAAAGACACAACAATTGATCCCTTGGATCTCTTAGCCGTGTGCGGTGCCCCCTCCACCATAGTCCACCTCGATAATATCGTAGCGGTGCTTAGGCGAAGCCCTGCGACGGTAGAACATCAAGATCGTCACCACGCCGTCGTGCTGACGGAACTCTCCCTCGACACTCGGCTGGATCGGAGTTCGAGGGACGTCATCGAGCTGAACGTGTGCTAGAACTCGGAGGTGCCGTAGTTTCGGTGCTTGATCGGTCGGGCCGTGAAGACGTACGACTACATCAACCACGTTGTGCTAACGCTTCCGCTTACGGTCTACAAGGGTATGTAGACAACACTCTCCCCTCTCGTTGCTATACATCACCATGATCTTGCGTGTGCGTAGGAAATTTTTGAAATTACTACGAAACCCTACAGTGGCATCCGAGCCTAGGTTACTTATGTTGATGTTATATGCACGAGTAGAACACAAGTGAGTTGTGGACGATACAAGTCATACTGCCTACCAGCATGTCATACTTTGGTTCGGCGGTATTGTTGGACGAGACGACCCGGACCAACCTTACGCGTACGCTTACGCGAGACCGGTTCCCTCGACGTGCTTTGCACATAGATGGCTTGCGGGCGACTGTCTCTCCAACTTTAGTTGAACCGAGTATGGCTACGCCCGGTCCTTGAGAAGGTTAAAACGGAGTCTATTTGACAAACTATCGTTGTGGTTTTGATGCGTAGGTGAGATTGGTTCTTACTTAAGCCCGTAGCAGCCACGTAAAACATGCAACAACAAAGTAGAGGACGTCTAACTTGTTTTTGCAGGGCATGTTGTGATGCGATATGGTCAAGGCATGATGCTGAATTTTATTGTATGAGATGATCATGTTTTGTAACCGAGTTATCGGCGACTGGCAGGAGCCATATGGTTGTCGCTTTATTGTATGCAATGCAATCGCGATGTAATGCTTTACTTTATTACTAAACGGTAGTGATAGTCGTGGAAGCATAAGATTGGCGAGACGACAACGATGCTACGATGGAGATCAAGGTGTCGCGCCGGTGACGATGGTGATCATGACGGTGCTTCGGAGATGGAGATCACAAGCACAAGATGATGATGACCATATCATATCACTTATATTGATTGCATGTGATGTTTATCTTTTTATGCATCTTATCTTGCTTTGATTGACGGTAGCATTATAAGATGATCTCTCACTAAATTATCAAGAAGTGTTCTCCCTGAGTATGCACCGTTGCCAAAGTTCGTCGTGCCCAGACACCACGTGATGATCGGGTGTGATAAGCTCTACGTCCATCTACAACGGGTGCAAGCCAGTTTTGCACACGCAGAATACTCAGGTTAAACTTGACGAGCCTAGCATATGCAGATATGGCCTCGGAACACGGAGACCGAAAGGTCGAGCGTGAATCATATAGTAGATATGATCAACATAACGATGTTCACCATTGAAAACTACTCCATCTCACGTGATGATCGGTCATGGTTTAGTTGATTTGGATCACGTAATCACTTAGAGGATTAGAGGGATGTCTATCTAAGTGGGAGTTCTTAAATAATATGATTAATTGAACTTAAATTTATCATGAACTTAGTCCTGGTAGTATTTTGCAAATTATGTTGTAGATCAATAGCTCGCGTTGTTGCTTCCCTGTGTTTATTTTGATATGTTCCTAGAGAAAATTGTGTTGAAAGATGTTAGTATCAATGATGCGGATTGGATCCGTGATCTGAGGTTTATCCTCATTGCTGCACAGAAGAATTATGTCCTTAATACACCGCTAGGTGACGGACCTATTGCAGGAGCAGATGCAGACGTTATGAACGTTTAGCTAGCTCAATATGATGACTACTTGATAGTTTAGTGCACCATGCTTAATGGCTTAGAATCGGGACTTCAAAGACGTTTTGAACGTCATGGACCATATGAGATGTTCCAGGAGTTGAAGTTAATATTTCAAGCAAATACCCGAGTTGAGAGATATGAAGTCTCCAACAAGTTCTATAGCTAAAAGATGGAGGAGAATCGCTCAACTAGTGAGCATGTGCCCAGATTGTCTGAGTACTACAATCGCTTGAATCAAGTGGGAGTTAATCTTCCAGATAAGATAGTGATTGACAGAATTCTCTAGGCACCATCACCAAGTTAGTAGAAACTTCGTGATGAACTATGATATGCAAGGGATAACGGAAACGATTCCCAAGCTCTTCGTAATGCGGAAATTGACGAAGGTAGAAATCGAGAAAAAACATCAAGTGTTGATAGTAGACAAGACCACTGGTTTCAAAGGGCAGAGGGAAGAAGGGGAACTTCAAGAAGAACAGCAAGCAAGTTGCTGCTCAAGTGAAGAAGCCCAAGTCTGGTCCTAAGCCTGAGACTAAGTGCTTCTACTGCAAAGGGACTGGTCACTGGAAGCAGAACTACCCCAAGTGATTGGCGGATAAGAAGGATGGCAAAGTGAACATAAGTATATTTGATATACATGTTATTGATGTGTACTTTACTAGTGTTTATAGCAAACCCTCAGTATTTGATACTAGTTCAGTTGCTAAGATTAGTAACTCGAAACGGGAGTTGCAGAATAAACAGAGACTAGTTAAGGGTGAAGTGACGATGTGTGTTGGAAGTGGTTCCAAGATTGATATGATCATCATCGCACACTCCCTATAATTTCGAGATTAGTGTTGAACCTAAATAAGTGTTATTTGGTGTTTGCGTTGAGCATGAATATGATTTGATCATGTTTATTGTAATACGGTTATTCATTTAAGTAAGAGAATAAATTGTTGTTCTGTTTACATGAATAAAACCTTATATGGTTACACACCCAATGAAAATAGTTCGTTGGATCTCGATCATAGTGATACACATAATCATAATATTGAAACCAAAAGATGCAAAGTTAATAATGATAGTGCAACTTATTTGTAGCACTGTCGTTTAGGTCATTTTGGTGTAAAGCGCATGAAGAAACTCCATGCTAATGGGCTTTTGGAATCACTTGATTATGAATCAGTTGATGCTTGCGAACCATGCCTCATGGGCAAGATGACTAAGACTCTGTTCTTCGGAACAATGGAGCGAGCAACAGATTTGTTGGAAATCATACATACGATGTATGTGGTCCGATGAATATTGAGGCTCGCGACAAATATCATTATTTTTTGATCTTCACAAATGATTTGAGTAGATATGAGTATATCTACTTGATGAAACATAAGTCTGAAACATTTGAAAAGTTCAAAGAATTTCAGAGTGAAGTGAAAAATCATCGTAACAAGAAAATAAAGTTTCTACGATCTGATCGTAGAGAAGAGTATTTGAGTTACGAGTTTGGCCTTCAGTTAAAAACAATGTGAAATAGTTTCACTACTCATGCCACCTGGAACACCACAATGTAATGGTGTGTCCGAACGTCATAACCGTACTTTATTGGATATAGTGCAATCTATGATGTCTCTTACGGATCTACCACTATCGTTTTGGGGTTATGCATTAAAGACAGCTACATTCACATTAAATAGGGCACCATCTAAATCCGTTGAGACGACACCATATGAACTATGGTTTGGCAAGAAACCTAAGCTGTCATTTCTTAAAGTTTGGGGTTGCAATGCTTATATGAAAAAATTTCATCCTGATAAGCTCAAACTCAAATCGGAGAAGTGCATCTTCATAGGATATCCAGAGGAAACTATTGGATACACCTTCTACCACAGATCCGAAGGCAAGACTTTTTTTGCTAAATTCGGAAACTTTCTGGAGAAGGGGTTTCTCTTGAAAGAAGTGAGTGGGAGGAAAGTAGAAAACTTGATAAGGTAATTGTACCTTCTCCTTTATTGGAAAGTAGATCATCACAGAAATTTGTTCCTGTGACTCCTACACCAATTAGTGAGGAAGCTAATGATGATGATCATGAAACTTCAAATCAAGTTACTACCGAATCTCGTAGGTAAACCAGAGTGAGATCCGCACCAGAGTGGTACGGTAATCCTGTTCTGGAAGTCATGTTACTAGACCATGATGAACCTACGAACTATGAAGAAGCGATGGTGAGCCCAGATTCCGCAAAGTGGCTTGAAGCCATGAAATCTGAGATGGGATCCATGTATGAGAACAAAGTATGGACTTTGGTTGACTTTCCCGATGATCGGCAAGCAATTGAGAATAAATGGATCTTTAAGAAGAAGACTGACGCTGATGGCAATGTTACTGTCTACAAAGCTCGACTTGTCGCAAAAGGTTTTCGGCAAGTTCAAGGGATTGACTACGATGAGACCTTCTCACCTGTAGCGATGCTTAAGTCTGTCCAAATCATGTTAGCAATTGCCGCATTTTATGAAATCTGGCAAATGGATAAACAAAACTAAATTCCTTAATGGATTTAATAAAGAAGAGTTGTATACGATGCAACTAGAAGGTTTTGTCAAATCCGAAAGGTGCTAACAAAATGTGCAAGCTCCAGCGATCCATCTATGGACTGGTGCAAGCATCTCGGAGTTGGAATATACGCTTTGATGAGTTGATCAAAGCATATAGTTTTATACAGACTTGCGGTGAAGCCTGTATTTACAAGAAAAGTGAGTGGGAGCACTACAACATTTCTGATAAGTATATGTGATTGACATATTGTTGATTGGAAATAATGTAGAATTATTCTGTAAAGCATAAAGGAGTGTTTGAAAGGAATTTTTCAAAGAAAGACTTCGGTGAAGCTGCTTACATATTGAGCTTCAAGATCTATAGAGATAGATCAAGACGTTTGATAAGTTTTTTCAATGAGTACATACCTTGACAATATTTTGAAGTAGTTCAAAATGGAGCGGTCAAAGAAAGAGTTTTTGCCTGTATTACAAGGTGTGAAGTTGAGTAAGACTCAAAGCCCGACCACGGCAGAAGATAGAAAGAGAATGAAAGTCATTCCCTATGCCTTGGCCATAGGTTCTATAAAGTATGTCATGTTGTATACCAGATCTATTGTATACCCTGCACTGATTTGGCAAGGGAGTACAATAGTGATCTAGGAGTAGATCACTGGACAGCGGTCAGAATTATCCTTAGTAAAATAAGGATATGTTTCTCGATTATGGACGTGACAAAAGGGTTCGTCGTAAACGGTTACGTCGATGCAAGTTTTTGACACTGATCCAGATGATTCTAAGTCTCAATCTGGATACATATTGAAAGTGGGAGCAATTAGCTAGAGTAGCTCCATGCAGAACATTGTAGACATAGAATTTTGCAAAATACATACGGATCTGAATTTGGCAGGCCCGTTGACTAAGATTCTCTCACAGGCAAAACATGATCACACCTTAGTACTCTTTGGGTGTTAATCACATAGCGATGTGAACTAGACTACCGAATCTAGTAAACCCTTTGGGTGTTGGTCACATGACGATGTGAACTATGGGTGTTAATCACATGATGATGTGAACTATCGATGTTAATCACATGGTGATGTGATCTAGATTATTGACTCTAGTGTAAGTGGGAGACTGAAGGAAATATGCCCTAGAGGCAATAATAAAGTTATTATTTATTTCCTTATTTCATGATGAATGTTTATTATTCATGCTAGAATTGTATTAACTGGAAACATAATACATGTGTGAATACATAGACAACCAGAGTGTCACTAGTATGCCTCTACTTGACTAGCTCGTTAATCAAAGATGGTTATGTTTCCTGACCATGAACAATGAGTTGTTGTTTGAGTAACGAGATCACATCATTAGTTGAATGATCTGATTGACATGACCCATTCCATTAGCTTAGCACCTGATCGTTTAGTATGTTGCTATTGCTTTCTTCATGACTTATACATGTTCCTATGACTATGAGATTATGCAACTCCCGTTTGCCGGAGGAACACTTTGGGTGCTACCAAACGTCACAACGTAACTGGGTGATTATAAAGGAGCATTACAGGTGTCTCCAAAAGTAGATGTTGGGTTGGCGTATTTCGAGATTAGGATTTGTCACTCCGATTGTCGGAGAGGTATCTCTGGGCCCTCTCGGTAATGCACATCACATAAGCCTTGCAAGCACTGCAACTAATATGTTAGTTGTGAGATGATGTATTACGGAACGAGTAAAGAGACTTGCCAGTAACGAGATTGAACTAGGTATTGGATACCGACGATCGAATCTCGGGCAAGTAACATACCGATGACAAAGGGAACAACGTATGTTGTTATGCGGTCTGACCGATAAAGATCTTCGTAGAATATGTAGGAGCCAATATGGGCATCCAGGTCCCGCTATTGGTTATTGACCGGAGACGTGTCTCGGTCATGTCTACATTGTTCTCGAACCCGTAGGGTCCGCACGCTTAAGGTTACGATGACAGTTATATTATGAGTTTACATGTTTTGATGTACCGAAGGAGTTCGGAGTCCCGGATGAGATTGGGGACATGACGAGGAGTCTCGAAATGGTCGAGACGTAAAGATTCATATATTGGATGATATGGTTAGGCCAAGGGGTCAAGCCCATGAGGCTTTAGATCGGTGCAAAAGGAGTTTTGCGGAGTCCAGGGGGCCAAACGCCGGAGACCCTGGCGTCTGGCCCTGGGCCAGACGCCGAGGCCCATGGCGTCTGGGCCAGACGCCAAGGATTGTGGCGTTTGGTCCTGGAGTCCGAGTGGGACTCTTGCCTTTCGGGAAAAACCGACTTTGAGGAGGCTTTTGCTCCAAGTTTCGACCCCGGGGCTCAACATATAAATAGAGGGGCAGGGCTAGCACCAAAGACACAACAATTGATCCCTTGGATCTCTTAGCCGTGTGCGGTGCCCCCCTCCACCATAGTCCACCTCGATAATATCGTAGCGGTGCTTAGGCGAAGCCCTGCGACGGTAGAACATCAAGATCGTCACCACGCCGTCGTGCTGACGGAACTCTCCCTCGACACTCGGCTGGATCGGAGTTCGAGGGACGTCATCGAGCTGAACGTGTGCTAGAACTCGGAGGTGCCGTAGTTTCGGTGCTTGATCGGTCGGGCCGTGAAGACGTACGACTACATCAACCGCGTTGTGCTAACGCTTCCGCTTACGGTCTACAAGGGTATGTAGACAACACTCTCCCCTCTCGTTGCTATACATAACCATGATCTTGCGTGTGCGTAGGAAATTTTGAAATTACTACGAAACCCTACACATTGCACTTCACTTAAATCTTTGGAGTATGGCTTTATAGAATGCTTCATGTGCTTCACTTATATCATGTGAAGTTTGGATTGCCTGTTTCCCTTCATATAGACAACCACCATTTGTAGAATGCTCTTTTTCTTCACTTATATTTGTTAGAGCGTGGGCATATCTTTTGTATAAAGAATTAAACTCTCTTGCTTCACCTATATCAATTTAGAGAGATGACAGGAATTGATCATTCACATGGTTAGTCATAAAATCCTACATAAACTTGTAGATCACTAAATATGATATGTTTGATTCCTTTCAATAGTTTTGCGATATAAAGGTGGTGATATTAGAGTCATGCTAGTGGGTGGTTATGGATTAGTAGAAATACTTGTGTTGAGTTTTGTGATTCCCGTAGCATGCACGTATGGTGAACCGCTTTGTGATGAAGTTGGAGCACAATTTTATTTATTGATTGTCTTCCTTATGAGTGGCGGTCGGGGACAAGCGATGGTCTTTTCCTACCAATCTATCCCCCTAGGAGCATGGCGTAGTACTTTGTTTTCAATGGCTTGTAGATTTTTGCAATAAGTATATGAGTTCTTTATGACTAATGTTGAGTCCATGGATTATACGCACTCTCACCCTTCCATCATTGCTAGCCTCTTCGGTACCGTGCATTGCCCTTTCTCACCCTGAGAGTTGGTGCAAACTTCGCCGGTGCATCCAAACCCCGTGATATGATATGCTCTGTCACACATAAGCCTCCTTATATCTTCCTCAAAACAGCCACCATACCTACCTATCATGGCATTTCCATAGTCATTCCGAGATATATTGCCATGCAACTTCCATCATCATCATATACCTGACTTGAGCATTCATTGTTATATTGCCTTGCATGATCGTAAGATAGCTAGCATGATGTGATGTCATTGCTATGCTAGATCATTGCACATCCCGGTACACCGCCGGAGGCATTCATATAGAGTCATATCTTTGTTCTAGATATTGAGTTGTAAGTAAATAAAAGTGTGATGATCATCATTATTAGAGCATTGCCCCAGTGAGGAAAGGATGATGGAGACTATGATTCCCCCACAAGTCGGGATGAGACTCCGGACTTTATGAAAAATAAAAGAGGCCAAAGAAGCCCAAATAAAAAAAGAGGTCAAAGAAGCCCACCAAAAAGAAAAAAAAAAGAAAAGAAAAAATGAGAGAAAAAGAGAGAAGGGGCAATGTTACTATCCTTTTACCACACTTGTGCTTCAAAGTAGCACCATGTTCTTCATAGAGAGAGCCTCCTATACTTTCACTTTCATATACTAGTGGGAATTTTCATTATAGAACTTGGCTTGTATATTCCGATGATGGGCTTCCTCAAATGCCCGAGGTCTTCATGAGCAAGCAAGTTGGATGCACACCCACTTAGTTTTCAGTTTGAGCTTTCATACACTTATAGCTCTAGTGCATCCGTTGCATGGCAATCCCTACTCACTCACATTGATATCTATTGATGGGCATCTCCATAGCCCATTAATACGCCTAGTTGATGTGAGATTTCTCCCTTTTTTGTCTTCTCCACATAACCCCGCCATCATTTTCTATTCCACCTATAGTGCTAGCTATGTCCAAGGCTCACGCTCATGTATTGCGTGAAAGTTGAAAAAGTTTGAGATTATTAAAGTATGAAACAATTGCTTGGCTTGTCATCCGGGTTGTGCATGATTAAATACTTTGTGTGATGAAGATAGAGCAATAGCCAGACTATATGATTTTGTAGGGATAACTTTCTTTGGCCATGTTGTTTTGAAAAGACATGATTGCTTTATTGGTACGCTTGAAGTATTATTATTTTTATGTCAAATGATAGACTATTGCTTTGAATCACTCGTGTCTTAATATTCATGCCATGATTAGACATATGATCAAGATTATGCTAGGTAGCATTCCACATCAAAAATTATCTTTTTTATCATTTACCTACTCGAGGACGAGCAGGAATTAAGCTTGGGGATGCTGATACGTCTCCGTCGTATCTATAATTTTTGATTGTTCCATGCCAATATTCTTCAAATTTCATATACTTTTGGCAACTTTTTATACTATTTTTGGGACTAACATATTGATCCAGTGCCGAGTGCCAGTTCCTGTCTGTTGCATGTTTCATGTTTCGCAAAAAACCAATATCAAACGGAATCCAAACGGGATAAAAACGGACGGAGAATTATTTTGGAATATTTCTGATTTTTGGGAGGTGGAATCAACGTGAAACAGTGTCCGAGGTGGCCACGAGACAGGGGGCGCCACCCCCCCCCCCCCCCGGGCGCGCCCTGGGCTCTCGTGGGCCACCCGTAAGGCGGTTGAGGCTCTACTTTTGCCGCAAGAAAGCTAATTTTAGAGAAAAATCTGGGCGAAAGATTCACCGCAATCGGAGTTACGGATCTCCGGATATAAAGGAAACGGTGAAGGGGTAGAATCTGGCAACACAGAGAACGCAGAAACAGAGAGATAGATCCAATCTCGGAGGGGCTCTCGCCCCTCCCAAGCCATGGGAGCCAAGGACCAGAGGGGAAACCCTTCTCCCATCTAGGGAGGAGGTCAAGGAAGAAGAAGAAGAAGGGGGCCTCTCTCCCCCTTGCTTCCGGTGGCGCCGGAGCGCTGCCGGGGGCCATCATCATCACCGCGATCTTCAACAACACCGCTATCATCTTCACCAACATCTCCATCACCTTCCCCCTTCTATATCTAGCGGTCCACTCTCCCGCAACCCACTATACCCTCTACTTGAACATGGTGCTTTATGCTTCATATTATTATCCAATGATGTGTTGCCATCCTATGATGTCTGAGTAGATTTTCGTTGTCCTATCGGTGATTGATGAATTGCTATGATTGGTTTGAGTTGCATGTTTTATTATTGGTGTTGTCCTATGGTGCCCTCCGTGTCGCGCAAGCGTGAGGGATTCCCGCTGTAGGGTTTGCAATATGTTTATGATTTGATTATGGTGGTTTGCGTGAGTGACGGAAACACAAACCCGAGTAAGTAGGTTGTTTGCGTATGGGATAAAAGGGGACTTGATACTTTAATGCTAGGTTTTACCTTAATGAATATTTAGTATTTGTGGATGCTTGCTAGAGTTTCAATCATAAGTGCATAGAATTCCATGTAAGGGATGATATGTTAGCTTATGCCTCTCCCTCAAATAGAATTGCAATAGTGATTAACGGTCTAGTAACATAGTCAATTGCTTAGGGACAATTTCACAACTCCTACCACCACTTTTCCACACTCGCTATATTTACTTTATTGCTTCTAATGAGTCCCTAGTTTATGTTTACATGCTCTTTATTTTCTTGCAAGCTTATCCTTTCACACCTACAAAGTACTTCTAGTTTCATACTTGTTCTAGGTAAAGCGAACGTCAAGCGTGCGTAGAGTCGTATCAGTGGCCGATAGGACTTGAGAGAGTATTTGTTCTACCTTTAGCTCCTCGTTGGGTTCGACACTCTTACTTATCGAAAACTGTTGCGATACCGTATACTTGCGGGTTATCAGGTACTTACAAATTGAAGGATTCAGAAAGCATCTTCCCCTCTACCATGGATATGTACATCAAGCCTGCACGACCCACCATCAGAAATTAACTGAGAAAAGGTAACCGACTTCATCCCAAGATCACATCAAAACATTGAACACCTTGTGTGCGGACGCTCGGAAAGAGGAATGAGTGGGGCGTGGTGGTGTACCTATGTGGAGAAGTCAATCTGGGCAGGCTCATCTTTGGTCACTAACATCCCCATGCCTTTCTTCTCCATCCCAACGAGAGAGAGAGAGAGAGGAACACCTGTAGATGTAGAGTAAGAGTAATAATCAGAAGGGTTTTAACCAATATATCTGGAAGACGTAGAACGTAACAAAGAGGTAAACAAAGCAAGAGCTCTAAAATATAAGTAAATTGACCCAAGAAGCATGATAGTAGGGTACATCAAACCAAGAATCAGAAGGAGATAAGGGAGTGGAAGACAAAAAATTATCGGTTACATGCCTACAAAAGGGAAAGCATGTAGATCACATAGTACAACACGAACCAATGGTGATACTTGTGCATATTATGTATTGCAGGCTAGCACATAGTAGAAGAAGAAATTTCATCACATATGCAACAACAGTAAAAACAATTCAAGTTGGTTACTTGACGATACATCTGGCACATATTATCCAATTGCAACACGCACATTTTTTTCCTCAAGGTTAATTGACTTATATATCCAAGATGCAATTTCTGGTACACAATAATTAGAAGGGCAAGCCAGTTAAATTCATGTTAGTGGAATGGAATATTACATATAAACATCTCATGAAAGAGACATGCCAGTTCTAGGTAGTGTTCTTTCTCGTGCATGAAAATCAAGATTGCATCTTCATATGTAAACTACAACTGCTTTAAGCACATGGACCCAATCAATAGCAAGCTAGAACAAACGTAAACAGAGTCCAGCAGTAAAAAAAACATGGGGGTTTTTACCAAAAAAAAAAGCAGCAACCTGCTACTTGCTCCATGGCGTCAAGGTCGGGCCGAGCGACGGGGGAGAACCTGCAGCGGACGTACAACAAGGAGTGACGGGGGGCGCCGCATCGAGTGCCTGCTGCTGGCGCTCCTCGGCCGCGCGCACCGTCTGGCCTTCAACTTGGCCGAGCCCCTTGAGCATGTCGGGGTCGCCCGCGCAGCCGATGGAAACGGCGCGCATCACCTGGCCTCCTCCCGTCGACGCGCCAGCCGGTGGCGACGGTACGCCTCCGACGGCTGGCCTCCTCCCGTCGATCCGCTTGGCCTCCTCCCATCGACAGCGCAGCGGCGTGCTCCTCCGAGAATAGCAGCGCCAACTCCCTTTCCCCCAGACGACGTGACGCGCGAGCTCGAAGGGGAAGCGTCGGCGCGAGCAGTAGGTCCACCATGGCGACCGCGGGGCGAGCAGCAGAGAGAGGCGCGAGAGCGGGGCGGAGAGAGGCGGCTAGGGTTCTCACGAAGGGGGTGAATGTGAGCGCGAAGAGGCAAGCCGCTGCCCTCCCCCACCCCATAGCCCTCGGCGGGGGGCAGTATTCACGTGCGGTGGCACGGGATATTTCCGCCGGCGCGCGCGGCACGGGGCGCACACAGGCGCACACGCACACCCGCTCGCTAACGATCGGGGCCCACCAGACGAGACCCCACAGATCAACGAGCTGCGGCCAGGCAGACGGGGCGGGGTCGGGCGGGCTTCGAGCATGCTATAGGATTGCTAAGGGGGGCGGGATTCGATCCGACGGACGCGGTCGCTCCAGGGGTCGATCCGACGGCCGGAAATCAATCAAGCAAGTCGATCGGACGGCCAGGAATCGCGAATCGCTGAGGAGCCAGGGGTTCCGAGCGGTCTCGTTTTTCTGGATTCACCATAATTTCGACGAAAGATTTCACCTACACAAAGAAACGTACCAACAAAAAAAGATTGACACACCAATATAAACTCATCAGAAGTACTTGATAGAAAAAACACGAGCAAGCGGCAAAATACATGCAAGAAAGAAAAACGCGAGCGAGTGGGAGTTCAATTAGCGACCTTGAACTCGCACACCCAACGCGATTGGTCACTTTCCACACATCGCGGGTCGCTAAACAGGAGCCCCCGCAAAATACTTGCTACATGTTGCTGCCATGTGCTTTTGCCTTCCTGTACCGAAGGAGATTCCTATTTATCGCTTAGTGCGCCGGTTAACGGCTTAACCACCCGGGGCGTGGTGCCTCTATATCTCGCATTACGCTAAACAAGAGCGAACACCACGCCTAAGGGAAACCCCAATTGGGCCAGCCATCGCGCGCGGGAAACACCAGCCTGTTATCTGTTTTGCCCTTTTTCATGTTTTCTGTTTTTGTTTTTTGCTCTCTTTTTTACGTTTGTTCATACTTTAAAATATTCTAAATATATAAATTACAGAAAATACTCTTCAGAAAACATTTGAAATTTTTTAAAAAATATTTAAAAAGTCATGAACAAGTATTTGAAAAATGTAGAACATGTATATAAAAATGTTGAACAAGTATTTGAAAAATATTGAACAGGTATTAAAAAATATTGAACATGTATATAAAAATGTTCAACAAGTTTTTTAAATGTTGAACAAGCATTTGAAAAAACAATATCGAACATGTATTTTAAAAAATATTGAACATGCATATAAAAATGTTGAAAAAAATACTTAAAAAATGTTGAAAAAAGTATTTAATAAATATTGACCATGTATTTTAGAAACAATATTGATCATGTATATAAAAATACAGAATTGCAAACAATAAGAAACTAAGAAAACCCAAGAAATTAAAACCGAAAAAGAAACAAAACAATCCAAAGGAAAAATGTTGACCATGCATTAAAAAAATATTAGTCTCATATTTAAAAAATATTAATCAGCATTTGAAAAACGTGTATAGACAAAATCTTAACCGTATATTGAAAATGTTATGCTTGTATTGAAAAATGTTAAACTTGTATTAAAAAATGTTGTTGACATATGAAAAAAATATAGAACGAAAACCAAAGAAATGAAAAAGAAGCAAAATAAATCAGACAAAAAAAGCTACAGAAATAATAGGAAAAAGCAAAGAAAAAATAGAAAACAAAAAAACACGGAGAAAACTGAATAAGACAGAAAAATGGAGAAGAGAAAAGAAACGAAAGACAAGAAAAAAAGTCAAAGAAAACATAAGAAATAGAGTAAAGAAAAGATACAGAAAATCTGTAAAAAAAAATGTAGATGAAACAAAGAATAACCAATGAAAAAAAGGAGGGAAACCCGAAGAAAACAAATAAAACCCCGACTGTTTTCCCTATAAGTAGTCTGCGCCCTAAACTTGAAGCCCAGTGGCTAGCTTCGCTACACAACATCGGGTTGACTCAGGTTCATATATTTTGGGAGTGTGGGGCGCTGAAAGGAACAGTAGCTCGCTCCTCCAACTCGCCCGTATGGGCCAGCCCATGTCCGAGCGCCCTTTTCTTTTTTCTATTTAAATAAATCGTGATTAAAAAAGTTCTGAAGTTTTTTAAAATATGCATTTTGAAAAAATAATCAAGAAATCATAAAAATATTTACGAAAATGTTCATGATTTCAAAAACATGATCAGAAATTCAAACAATGTCCACAATTTAAGAAAAAAAGTTTGCAAATTCAAAAAATATTCATGGTTCACAAGAATGTTCACGATTTTTTTTAAAAATCACTATTTCGTAAACTTATTCATGATTTTTAAAAACTATTCACAAATTTGTAAAAAAAATTACGCGATTAATTATGTTCGTGAATTTAGAAAATGTTCATGATTTCTAAAACAGCTCACACTTATAAAACATGTTCAAGAATTTAAAATATTTTCTAAAATTAAAAATGGACAAAAATGAAAAAGGAAAAATAGGGAACAAATCAAAAAAGAAAAGGAAACGTGTAAAAGAAAAAATTGGGGGAGCTTGCACCCCACATGGGCCGGCCCTAAAGTGCACAGGGGAGCTCGGCGGGTGCGCGCTACTGCTGCTCTAGGGGCGCCCTACGCGCCAAAATAGCTCTCGCGTAGGCGGCGCACACGCTTCTCCCACGATCAACGTTGTGTGCGCCAACCCATTATGGCGTTTCGATGGTAGTTTATTCGCTGCTTTTTTTCAAAATCCATGAACTTTTTCAAAATCCATGAACTTTTTCGAAATATGAACTTTTAAAAAATAATTGATAAATAGATTCGCAGTTCTAAACTCTTCTAAAAAGTAATAAATATAAATCAAATAAAATTTTATTAAAAATCATGATAGTTTTGCAAAATTGATGAACTCTTATTTTTCAAATCGATGATTTTTCCCCCAAATTTCATAACTTTTATTTCAAAATCAAGGCACTTTTATAAGAAAAACTGTGAACTTTCCTTCATAAGTGATGAACTTTTTTCAGATTTGATGATTTGTTTCGCAATTTTTTAATATTGTTTCAAAATCCGGTGAGATTTTTGAGTTCATGAACTTTGTGCTCAAAATTGGTGAACTTTTTTGAATTCATGATTTTGTTTTAAAATCCATGAACTTTTTCCAATCTTTTGAACCCTTTTTCAAAATTGTTTTTTTAAGATTTGTGAACTTTTTTCAGAAATTTTGAACTTATTCGAACTTTGTGATTTATTAGAAACATTAATTGAATAATTTTTTTCAAATTCGATGAACTTTTTGAACTCGACGAACTTTTTAAATTTTTGTGATTTGTTAAAATAATCTGAGCTTGATCCATTTGTTCCGAATTCACAAACTGGAATGAATTCTTGCTGATTTTTTTGGATTTCTTAAATTCATAATTTTTTAAAGTCAAAGGCTGATCAGTCAATTGTTCAACTGCTTACCCACGAACAAAATGCAAATGGTCTGGCCCATTGCTGCAGCCTATCAGGTTCCATATCGGCTTGCCGGGGCATAAGGCGCTGACTAGGAGCTCTCTGGATGGAACAAGTGTCAAATAGAACACACGGTTCTATTCAGTGCCTCACCGAATTTGGTGCTCTAGCGCACATTGCGAGTGGCCCATTAGTCTACTGCTTGTTATACCTTCCTGGTCAGCTCCCATGTTGATTCCTCGTTGCACTGTTGTAGGTTCAAGAAAACCAGTACCGGGTTTTCGCATTTTTTTTATTTGAAATTTTTTGGTGAAATAAAAATAATAATTTGCATGTTCTAAAAAAAATTGTGAATATGAAGAAATATTTATGAATTTAATAAATCTCCATGTATTTAAAAAACAGTTCCTCCTTTTCTGAAAAATGAATTTAAAAAACAGTCATGGATTTAAAAAAGCTCATGAACTTGAAAACCTATTCTAGGGGACTCATCGAGTTCTCCTCCGACGGGGAGTAAGCGTAGTTTGAGTTCATTTTATGCAGTTTATTTTGTATGCCTAGTATGTAGTTTGTTAAATGTCTCGTTTGGTTGTCCTATGTTTATATCTATCTATCTACTAAATTATTATGACCTGCGTGTGTGTTTGTATGAATTTTAAGTTCTACGTACTTCCTCCGTTCAACAGGAGATGCTCTTACGTTGCTTATTTATGAACAAAGGTAATAAAAAATGAACAAACGTGTTCGTGAACACATGAGAGGTCAAAATAATCATGTCCAACTGGAGATGATCTTACGTTGGTGTTTGTCTACTCACGAACGAAAGATTTTGCGATAACGAGTTCTAGTTTATCACCACATATTCCATAGCATGCTGAAGCTTCTAATGAGGACTGAGTACTGACATACTGCTGTGGAGCAGTCGTTAACTGAAAAATTGACTGCTGCTGCTGCACTGGGCTGCCCGGAAGTGGACCGACAGAGCAGCCTTGCTGTCCTGGGCCTGAAGCGCGAACGGACGCCGCGACCACTTGAGCAGCAGGAGGATATCTACGGCCAGATTGGGTCCAGCGCTCCGTACTTTGGACCGACCTAGCTGAGCCTGCCGCCGCGGCTCGCCGGACTAGCCCGAACTTGGTCCTGGAGTGCCTGGCCGCCGGGAAGTACTCCCTCCGTTCGGAATTACTCGTCTAAAAAATAAATGTATCTAAATGTATTTTAGTTGTAAATACATCCATTTTTGTGACAAGTAATTTCGAACGGAGGGAATAAGAGAGAGGAGGTATCAACTAGAAGAGGCAGAGAGTGTAGTTTTGGTGGACGGGCACATTGGAGGACTTTATTTCATTCAAAAAATGATATTTTTCAAGTTATAAAAAAATCAAAAATAATTATGTGAAAACTTATACATATTCATGACGGATCCGTAAAATTTCGTTCAAAAATATTATGATTTGCAAGCTCCACAGAAATGGAAAACGGCCCAGCAAACAAAAAAATGGCCCATTTTCATGTACGTATTTTCTTTTTTGTATATGTCACGTATGAAAGCGTATTGTCATGAAATTTTCCCTAAAAGTGTTATACATGTATTTATGATGTACAAAAAGTTTTGATTTTTTATGTAGAAATATGTTTTTAAGTCCTCCCCTGTGCAAATCCAATGATTTGAATAGTACCCCTGCTGCTGTGCAAATCCAAAATATAACCTAATTTAACCATAATTATACTAAAGACATGAATACTACATGAACGTACGTGCAGTAGGGCTCCTAACGTGACTTAATCACGTTCTAGCTCTCGCTAACTAACCACCCCCACCCCACGTCATCCCCAGCTGACCCATCGACACATTGCCAATTGAGCATGAACCGTGCGAGGTCGCACTAGTGCAGAAAGGCCCAACCGTGGTGGGCGAAAAAGTCCATCAGTGACGAGTGAGGCTCTCAGGAGTACCCGCCACTGCTAACATGTCAACAATGGCGGGCAGGTCGTCCATCACTGGTAGAACATTTTCAGTGGCGGCATGTGCTTAGTGCCAGCCTTGCTTCTACTAAAAGGGATATATAACTTCTATTCAAGCAATTTATGTACATGCACACGATCTGATTGCCTCTGCCTCTTGCCCCTGCCACAACATTTGCACATTTGGATGATACTACCATACTTTTTCAAAGGATTAGCTTCCAAGGGTGTTTATCCAATAGTAGATCCTTTAGATTCAACCTCCACGAATAGCAATGGCGGGCCTTCGTCGATGACCGCCACAGTCGCGTGGAGTAGTCGTGGCTATCCCTTTTTATTCCTGCCACTGGTAGCAATCCAATCCTACAGGAGAAACGTTGTTGCGGTGGCGTTTTTTTTGCTTCCGTGGCATCATTTTAATCACGGAATTGCAGGATTTTGCACATGATCATCACATTGCATTACATATATAAAATATTGTCTCAACATTCAAACATTCATCCATATGCATATAATACATTACAATGTGGACACAACAATTAAGAGAATAGTTAAGAGAATTAGTGAAGCAAACCTAGTAAGAAGTGTAGGGCAACAAATATATCAAAAAATATGTCTCATCACACAATAAACAGTTTCACAAGTTGTTTAAAGGAGTCTATATACCAACTTGGGACGTAGGCAATCGAGGGGAACAAGTCATCCATGCCCTTCGAATTCTTGGCTTTGTAGTCGGGGTTGTCGTCTGGCTCTGGCTTGAAGTGGAACTTCTCGTCCTACCTGACAACCTCCCTATTGATGATCTTTGCCAACACCTTGTGGAGGTGATCGTGCTCTCTTTAGAATCCCCCTATCTACATGTCACTCTCCTTCTCCTCGGACCATTGGGTGATTTGGCTATGATTTTTCAAAAATTGGAATGAGCATAAAAAGTCGTGCATGAGGGCCATGACATAGTAGCCAAACCTTTGGGAGGCTTGGACATTTGGTTCTTGGTAGCAACAATAGCTGGTGATGAACTTGAATTCTGAATGTTGTGTCATATTTTTTCTGCTATTATTATACATGAGTAGAGCAACATTTAGAACTTCCTTCAATTTGGTCCAAGGTTTTTGAGGGTCTCTCTTTGAATCAAAGAAATAAGCTCGGCCCTCCGCCGACAATAGTCAGGTATATGTTTCAGCATAAAGGAGTGAACTACTTATGTTTCAAAGTATGGCACGAGATAGTACATCAGTAAGATCAATAGGAACACTTTTACTAGCAACCATTTCCATAAGAGCATCAACTTTTTCACTCAAAGAATAATTTCTTCAACCGAATTAACTTTTTTACTAGTAGGCGCTCTTCGGTATGCCATTGTTAATAATTTGCCGTTATATTATCTAGTAATATTTTTGAGCAAACGCGGTAGGGTAAAAACCC
Organism: Triticum aestivum; assembly: GCF_018294505.1. NCBI lineage: Eukaryota > Viridiplantae > Streptophyta > Magnoliopsida > Poales > Poaceae > Triticum > Triticum aestivum. The sequence continues at coordinate 782,245,608 of NC_057801.1, forward strand.
TACTGTAACTCTATTTTTCATTAATAAAAAATATGCGGGGGGGGGGGGGGGGGGGGGGGGGGGGGGTTATGTACAGATGGATTACATCACATAGGGGGAGCAGATACAACTAAATGTTTACAAGTAGTCCAACCAGCTCTGCATTCCCTCCTTGAGACTAGGTTTTACTCTTTTGATGATGGTACCATAATGCTCTTTGAAACAAGTGATACAGTAGCTCAAATTCCTTGTCGTGTTGTCAAAGATGATGTTGTTTCTATGCTTCCAAATGGTCCACCAACCAGCAATTAAGCATTCTTTGAATGGTTGGATCTGAGTTCTGTTTCTGGCTTCAATCAGCGTTTCATTGCAACTCAAATATGTGTTCCATTCAAATCACATGAGAAAAAGAGATGTTTTAGATATTCAATGGGTTCATCATCAGATAGGACACACCTAGGTGTCTCAGTATAGAAGTTTTTCCTGGTGAGCAAGTCTCTGGTGTTTAGCCTATCCAGAAGCAATAGCCAGAAAAAGAATTTTTGCTTAGTCAAACAACCAGATTTCCATATCCATTGGAAAGGTTGTGGTGCTTTCTCAAACTTTCTTTGCATTGTATTGTCTTGAGGCCCATTTGAACTTCCAGATGTCATGTGCATTGTTGCTCATTATTTCATTAAGAAGATTCATGAGCATGGTGCTTTGTTGGACAGCTACAGAAGACATAGGAAGATGGAACATACTATAGAAGTCATTTTCAGCTTCAAAGCAAGCACTCTGAAGAGTGATGTCTTTGTTTATGGCATAGGAGAACAATAGTGGGAAGCTGTCTTTCAACAAATTATCATTCCATTTGTCATGCCACATGGAAATGGTATCACCAATTTAGTAGCTTCACCCAAAGTAATTTCCATAAAAGTACCACCCGCGGCGGAATCTAAAAGATTTCTAGAAACAAAATTCAATCCCGCATAATTTTTTTGTATGATCATCCAAGGACTTAAACCATGAGTAGGACAATTTCTTAGCATCAATTTCATTCTTTACCAAGATTGTGCAACATGTTCATGCTCAAGTTGCTTAAAATTCATCAATTGAGTTCTAAGGGAAATAATATTCGCGGGCGGAAAATACTTAGTAATAAAAGCATCTTCGCACTTATCACAAGAATCGATACTATTGCAAGATAAAGAAGAAAACCAAAATTTTGCATGATCCCTCAAAGAGAAAGGAAATAATTTCAAATTCACAATATTATTGTCCAAATCTTTTTTTCTTTTGCATATCACACAATTCTATGAATGTGTTTAGATGGGACGCGACATCCTCATTAGGGGTACCGGAAAATTGATCTTTCATGACAAGATTCAACAAAGCGACATTAATATCACAAGATTCCGCACTAGTGGCAGGAGGAGCAATTGGAGTGCTAATAAAATCATTGTTATTGGTATTGGAAAAATCACACAACTTGGTGTTTTCTTGAGTCATCGTGACTACACAAACAAAATTGCAAACATATCTGACGAGAAAAAGGCGAACGGAAAAAATGGCGAATAAAATGGCAAATTTTTGTGAAGTGGGGGAGATTAAAACGAGAGGCAAATGACAAATAATGTAAATTGCGAGGAGATGAGATTTGTGATTAGGAACTTGATAGATGTTGATGATGTCTCCCGGCAACGATGCTAGAAATTCCTTTTGATGTCGCTTGAACTACATCGGTATTTCCCCAAAGAGGAAGGCAGCAAGCTATGGTAGGTATTTCCCTCAGTTATGAAACCAAGGTTATCGAACCAGTAGGAGAACCAAACAACACTATGTAAACGGTACCTGCATACAAAGAACAAATACTTGCAACCCGACGCGTAAGAGTGGTTGTCAATCCCTCTCGGGTAAAATATTGGTAAATAGATAGATTGGTAGATGCAAATAGAATAACGGCAAATAAAATTCAACGTGGTATTTTTGGGTTTTTGATAATAATAGATCTGGAAATAAAGGATGCAAATAAAAGAAAAGGCACATAGCAATGTAGATCTGAAAATATATGATGGGAAATAGACCTGGGGGCTGTAGATTTCACTGGTGGCATCTCTCAAGAAATAGCACACGATGGGTAAATAAATTATTGTTGGGCAATTGATAGGAGATCGAATAATTATGATGATATACAGGCAATGATCATTATATAGGCATCACGTCCGAGATTAGCAGACCGACTCCTGCCTGCATCTACTACAATTACTTCACACATCAACCGCTATCCAGCATGCATCTGAAGGAAATATGCCCTAGAGGCAATAATAAAGTTGTTATTTTATATTTCCTTATTAATGATAAAGGTTTATTATTCATGCTAGAATTGTATCGATCGGAAACTTAAATACATGTGTGGATACATACACAAATATCGTGTCCCTAGTAATCCTCTTCTAGACTAGCTCGTTGATCAAAGATGGTTAAGTTTTCCTAACCATAAACATGTGCTGTCATTTGATAACGGGATCATGTCATTAGGAGAATGATGTGATGGACAAGACCCGTCTGTTAGCTTAGCATATTGATCGTTCAGTTTATTGCTACTACTTTCTTCATGTCAAATACATATTCCTTCGACCATGAGATCATGCAACTCCTAGATACCGGAGGAGTACCTTATGTGCTATCAAACGTCACAACGTAACTAGTGATTATAAAGATGCTCTACAGGTGTTTGTTGAGTTGGCATGGATCAAGATTGGGGTTTGTCACTCTGAGTATCGGAGAGGTATCTCTGGACCCTCTCGGTAATACATATCATAAGCTTGCAAGCAAATGACTGAGGAGTTAGTTTTGAGGTGATGTATTATGAAACAAGCAAAGAGACTTGCCAGTAACGAGATTGAACTAGGTATGAAGATATCGACGATTGAATCTCGGGCAAGTAACATACCGATGGACAAAGGGAATTATGTGTGTTGTCATAACGGTTCGACCGATATAGATCTTCATAGAATATGTAGGAGACAATATGGACATCTAGGTTCCGCTATTAGTTATTGACCGGAGAGGTATCTCGGTAATGTCTACATAGTTCTCGAACCCGTACGTCCATACGCTTACTGTTCGTTGACGATATAGTGTTATATGAGTTGTATGATTTGGTGACCGAATGTTGTTCAGAGTACCGGATGAGATCACAGACATGACGAGGAGTCTTTAAATGGTCGAGAGATAAAGATTGATATATAGTACGATGGTATTTGGACACCAGAAGAGTTTCGGGACATACCAGGAAGTTATCGGGTCACCACAATGGGATCCGGGCACCCCCCGAGAAGATATGGGCCTTATGGGCCAAAGGAGGGGGAGACCAGCCCACTAGGGGGCTGGCGCGCCTCTCCCATGACTGGTCGGCCCTAAGGGGAAGGAAAGGGGAGGGATGGCCCCTCCTGCCTTTCCCTCCTCAGGAGAGAAAGGAAAGGGAGGAGGGGGCGCCACCTCTTCCTTCCTTACTCCCGCGCTCCAAATAAGGAAAGGGGGGGGGGCTTGGGAGAGACCCCAAGTAGGATTCCCCCTACTTGGGCGCCCCCCTTGGCTGCTCCTCCCTCCCTCCCACCTATATATGTGGGAGGGGGCGCCTAGCATACAACATACAATTGCCTAGCCGTGTGCGGCACCCCCCTCCATAGTTTACACCCCCGATCATATTTTCGTAGTGCTTAGGCGAAGCCCTGCGGGCATAAATTCAGCATCACCATCACCATGCTGTTGTGCTGTCGGAAGTCATCCACTACCTAGTCGTCTTGTTGGATCAAGAAGGCACGGACGTCACCGAGCTGAATGTGTGCTGAACGTGGAGGTATCGTACGTTCGGTACTCGATTGGTTGGATCGCGGAGGAAGTTCGACTACATCAACCGTGTTGTGAAACGCTTCCGCTTACGGTCCACGAGGGTACATAGACACACTCTTCCCCTCTCGTTGCTATGCATCTCCATGGATAGATCTTGCATGTGCGTAGAATTTTTTTTATTTTCCATGCAACGTTTCCCAACAATGGCATCCGAGCCAGGTCTATGCATAGATGATATGCACGAGTAGAACACAAAGATTTGTGGGTGGTGATAGTCGTACTTCTTACCACCAATGTCTTATTTTGATTCAGCGGTATTGTGGGATAAAGCAGCCCAGATCAACCTTACATGTCCACGCACATGACACCGATTCCACCGATTGACATTTAACTAGTTTTGCATAAAGGTGGCTGGCGGGTGTCTGTTTATCATACTTTAGTTGAGTCGAATTTGACTACGGTCAGTCCTTGAAGAAGGTTAAAACAGCAAACTTGATGAATCACCGTTGTGTTTATTGCGTAGGTAAGAACGGTTCTTGCTAGAAGCCCGTAGCAGCCACGTAAAACTTGCAACAACAAAGTAGAGGACGTCTAACTTGTTTTTGCAGGGCATGTTGTGATGCGATATGGTTAAGACATGATGTGATATACGTTATTGTATGAGATGATCATGTTTTGTAATTTGTCGGCAACCGGCAGCAGCCTTATGGTTGTCTCATTATTGTATGAAATGCAATCGCCATGTAATTGCTTTACTTTATCGCTATGCGTTAGCAATAGTTGTACAAGCAATAGTTGGTGAGACGACCCCGACGCAACAATGGAGATCAAGGTGTCGAGCCGGTGATGATGGTGATCATGATGATGCTTTGAAGATGGAGATCAATAGCACAAGATGATGATGGCCATATAATGTCACATATTTTGATTACACGTGATGTTTATCCTTTATGCATCTTATTTTGCTTAGAGCGGCCGTAGAATTATAAGATGATCCCTTCACTAAATTTCAAGATAAAAGTGTTCTCCCCGAGTATGCACCATTGCTAAAGTTCGTCATTCCGAAGCACCTCGTGATGCTCGGGTGTGATAGACTCTACATTCACATACAAAGGGTGTAAGCCAGATTTACACATGCGGAATACTTGGGTTAAACTTGACAAGCCTAGCATGTACAGACATGGTCCTGGAACACTGGAGACCGAAAGGTCAAACGTGGGTCATATAGTAGATATGATCAACATAGAGATGTTCACCTTTGATGACTACCCCATCTCACGTGATGATCGGACATGGGTTAGTTGATTTGGATCACGTATCACTTAGATAACTTGAGGGATGTTTATTTAAGTGGGAGTTCATTAGTAATTTGATTAATTAAACTTAATTTATCATGAACTTAGTCCTGATAGTATTTGCATATCTATGTTGTAGATCAATAGCTCGCGATATAGCTCCCCTATTTTTGATATCTTCCTAGAGAAAAATAAAGTTGAAAGATGATAGTAGCAATGATGCGGACTGGGTCCGTGATCTGAGGATTATAATCATTACTGCATAGAAGAATTATGTCCTTGATGCACTGCTAGGTGACAGACCTATTGTAGGAGAAGATGCAGACATTATGAACGTTTGGCAAGCTTGATATGATGAGTACTTAATAGTTTAGTGCACCATGCTTTACGACTTAGAACCGGAACTTCAAAAAGGTTTAGAACACCACGGAGCATATGAGATGTTCCAAGAGCTAAATTTGGTATTTCAGACTCATGCCCGTGTCAAGATGTATGAGACCTCTGACAAGTACTTTGCCTACAAGATGGAGGGGAATAGCTCAGCCAGTGAGCATGTGGTCAGAATGTCTGGGTACTACAATCGCTTGAATCAAGTGGGAGTTAATCTTCCAGATAAGATAGTGATTGACAAAGTTCTCTAGTCACTATCACCAAGCTACTAGAACTTCGTGATAAACTATAATATGCCTAGGATGACTAAAATGATTCCCGAGCTCTTCGCGATGCTAAAATAAGTGAAGGTAGAAATTAAGAAAGAGCATCAAGTGTTGATGGTTAACAAGACCACTAGTTTCAAGAAAAAGGGCAAAGGGAAGAAAGGGAACTTCAAGAAGAATGGCAAGCAAGTTGCCACTCCCGTGAAGAAACCAAAGCTGGACCTAAGTCTGAAACTGAGTGCTTCTACTGCAAAGGAAATGGTCACTAGAAGCGGAACTACCCCAAATACTTAGCGGATAAGAAGGGTGGCAAAGTGAACAAAGGTATATTTGATATACATTTTATTGATGTGTACCTTACTAGTATTCGTAGTAGCCCCTCGGTATTTGATACTGGTTCATTTGCTAAGGTTAGTAACTCAAAACATGAGTTGCAGAATAAATAGAGACTAGTTAAGGGCGAGGTGACGATGTGTGTAGGAAACGATTCCAAAATTGATACGATCACCATTGCACACTCCCTCTACCTTCGGGATTAGTGTTGAACCTCAATAAATGTTATTTGTGTTTGTGTTGAGCATGAATATGATTAGATCATGTTTATTGCAATACGGCTATTCATTTAAGTCAGAGAATAATTGTTGTTCTGTTTATATGAATAAAAACTTCTATGGTCATACACCCAATGTGAATGGTTTATTTGAATCTCGATCATAATGATACACATATTCATAATATTGATGCCAAAAGATGCAAAGTTGATAATGATAGTACAACATACTTGTGGCACTGCCGTTTAGGTCATATTGGTGTAAAACGCATGAAGAAACTCCATGTAGATGGGCTTTTGGAATCACTTAATTATGAATCATTTGATACTTGCGAACCATGCCTCATGGGCAAGATAACTAAAACTCCGTTCTCCAGAACAATGGAGCGAGCTAATGACTTATTAGAAATAATACATAACGATGTATGCGGTCCGATGAGTGTCGAAGCACGCGGCGGGTATCATTATTTTCTGACCCTCACAGATAATTTGAGTAGATAGTGGTATATCTATTTGATGGAACACAAGTCTGAAACATTTGGAAGTTCAAAGAATTTCAGGGTGAAGTGGAGAATCACCGTCACAACAAAATAAAGTTTCTATGATCTGATCGTGGAGGTAAATATTTGAGTTACGAGTTTGGCCTTCATTTAAAACAATGTGGAATTGTTTCACAACTCACGCCACCTGGAACTCCACAACATAATGGTGTGTCCGAACGTCGTAACCTTACTTTATTAGATATGGTGCATTCTATGATGTCTCTTGCTGATTTACCACTATCATTTTGGGGTTATGCATTAGAGACAGCTGCATTCATGTTAAATAGGGCACCGTCTAAATCCGTTGAGACAACACCATATGAACTGTGGTTTGGCAAGAAACCTAAGATGTCGTTTCTTAAAGTTTGGGGTTGCGACACTTATGTCAATAGGCTTCAGCCTATAGGATACCCTAAGGAAACAATTGGGCACGCCTTCTATCACAGATCCGAAGGCAAGATCTTTGTTGCCAAGAATGGAACCTTTCTAGAGAAGGAGTTTCTCTCAAAATAAGTGAGTGGGAGGAAAGTAGAACTTGAAGAGGTAATCATACGTTCTCTCGAGTTGGGAAGTAGCACATCAGATAAATTTGTTCCCGTGATGCCTACACCAACTAGAGAAGAAACAAATGATAATGATCATGAAACTTCAGATCAAGTTGCTACTGAACCTCGTATGTCAACTAGAGCATGATCTGCACCAGAGTGGTATGGTAATCCTGTTCTGGAAGTCGTGTTATTAGACCAAGGCGAACCTACGAACTATGAAGAAGCTATGACGAGTCCAAATTTCGACAAATGGCTTGAGGCCATAAAATCTGAGATGGGATACATGAATGAGAACAAAGTGTGGACTTTGGTGGAATTGCCCGATGATCGGCAAGCCATTGAGAATAAATGGATCTTCAAGAAGAAGCCAAACGCTGATGGTAATGTCACCATCTACAAAGCTCGACTTGTCGCAAATGGTTTTTGACAAGTTCAAGGAGTTGAGTACGATGAGACCTTCTCACCCATAGCGATGCTTATGTCAGTCCGAATCATGTTAGCAATTACCGCATTTATAATTATGAAATCTGGCAAATGGACGTATAACTGCATTCCTTAATGGATTTTTTAAGGAAGAGTTGTATATGATGCAATCAGAAGGTTTTGTCGATCCTAAAGGTGATAACAAGTTTGCAAGCTCCAGCGGTCCATCTATGGACTCATGCAAGTACCTTGGAGTTAGAATATACGCTTTGATGAGGTGATCAAAGCATATGGTTTTATACAGACTTACGATGAAGCCTGTATTTACAAGAAAGTGTGGGAGCTCTGTAGCATTTCTGATATTACATGTGGATGACATATTGTTGATTGGAAATGATATGGAATTTCTGGATAGCATAAAAGGATACTTGAATAAGAATTTTTAAATGATAGACGTCGGTGAAGCTTCTTACATATTGGGCATCAAGATCTATAGGGATAGATCAAGACACTTAATAGGACTTTCATAAAACACATACCTTGGCAAAGTTTTGAAGAAGTTCAAAATGGACCAGTCTAAGAAAGGGTTCTTGCCTATGTTGCAAGGTGTGAAGTTGAGTAAGACTCAAAGCCCGACCACGACAGAAGAGAGAGAGAGAGAGAGAGAGAGAGAGAGAGAATGAAAGTCATTTCCTATGCCTCATCCATAGGTTCTATAAAGTATGCCATGTTGTGTACTCAACCTATTATGTGCCTTGCCGTGAGTTTGGCAAGAGGATACAATAGTGATCCAGGAGTTGATCACTAGACAGCGCTCAAAATTATCCTTAGTTATCTAAGAGGGCTAAGGAAATATTTCTCGGTTATGGAGGTAATGAAGAGTTTGTCGTAGAGGGTTACGTCGATGCAAGCTTTGACACCGATCCAGATGACTCTAAATCTCAATTTGGATAAGTATTGAAAGTGGGAGCAATTAGCTAAAGTAGTTCCACACAGAGCATTGTAGACATAAAATTTGCAAAATACATACTGATCCGAATGTGACAGACCCGTTGACTACACTTCTCTCACAAGAAAAACATGATCACCCATTAGTACTCTTTGGGTGTTAATCACATGGCAATATGAACTAGATTATTGACTCTTGTAAACTCTTTGGGTGTTAGTCACATGGCGATGTGAACTATGGGTGTTAATCAATTGGCGATGTGAACTGGATTATTGACTCTAGTGCAAGTGGGAGACTGAAGGAAATATGCCCTAGAGGCAATAATAAAGTTGTTACTTTATATTTCCTTATTCATGATAAAGGTTTATTATTCATGCTAGAATCGTATTGATCAGAAACTTAAATACATGTGTGGATACATACACAAATACCGTTAGCTTAGCATATTGATCGTTCAGTTTATTGCTACTGCTTTCTCCATGTCCAATACATATTCCTTCGACCATGAGATCATGCAACTCCCGGATACCAAAGGAATGCCTTGTGTGCTATCAAACTTCACAACATACCTGGGTCATTATAAAGATGCTCTATAGGTATCTCCAAAGGTGTTTGTTGAGTTGGCATGGATCGAGATTGGGATTTGTCACTCCGAGTACCGGAGAGGTATCTCTACACCTTCTCTGTAATACACATCATAAGCTTGCAAGCAAATGACTAAGGAGTTATTCACAAGATCATGTATTACGGAACGAGTAAAGAGACTGGCCAGTAACAAGATTGAACTAGGTATGAAGATACTGACGACCGAATCTCGGGCAAGTAACATACCGATGGACAAAGGGAATTACGTATGTTGTCATAATGGTCGACCGATATAGATCTTTGTAGAATATGGAGGAGCCAATATTGGCTTCCAGATTCCTCTATTGGTTATCGACCGGAGAGGTGTCTCGGTCATGTCTACATAGTTCTCGAACCCGTAGGGTCCACACGCTTAACGTTCGTTGACGATATAGTGTTATATGAGTTGTATGATTTGGTGACTGAATGTTGTTCGGAGTATCGGATGAGATCACGGACATGACGAGGAGTCTCAAAATGGTCGAGAGGTAAATGTTGATATATAAGACAATGGTATTTGGACACCGGAAGAGTTTCGGCACGTGCCGGGAAGTTATCGGGTCACCGGAAGGGGTTCCGGGCACGCCCTAGGAAGATATGGGCCTTATGGGCCAAAGGATGGGACATACTAGCCCACTAGGAGGCTGGCGCGGCCCTCCCATGGCTGGCTGGCCCTAAGGGGAAGGAAGGGGGAGGGGTGGCCCCTCCTGCCATTTCTCCTTTTATACTAGATTTCCTTAACAAGGGCATCCAATTCTTGAAACAAATCATGCTCCCTGCTCAGGAGAGAAAGGAAGGGGGAGGGGGGCGCCACCTCCTCCTTCCTTCCTCCTGTGCTCCAAATAAGGAAAGGGGGAGTGCGGCTTGGGAGAGACCCCAAGTAGGATTCCCCCTACTTGGGCATCCCCCTTGGCTGCTCCTCCCTCCCTCCCACCTATATATATGTGGGATGGGGCGCCTAGCACACAAGAGACAATTGCTTAGCCGTGTGCGGCGCCCCCCTCCACAGTTTACACCCCCGATCATATTTTTGTAGTGCTTAGGTGAAGCCCTGCAAAGATAACTTCACCATCACCGTCACCACGCCGTCGTGTTGTTGGAACTCATCCACTGCCTCGCCGTCTTGCTGGATCAAGAAGGCACAGACGTCACCGAGCTGAACATGTGCTGAACGCGAAGGTGTCGTACATCAACCGCATTGTGAAACACTTCCGCTTACGGTCTATAGGGTACGTAGACACACTCTCCCCCTCTCATTGCTATGCATCTCCAAGGATAGATCTCGCGTGTGCGTAGAATTTTTTTTGTTTTCCATGCAACTTTTCCCAACAGCATCTAGTGTATTAAGTTCATGGAGAAACGGAGTAATTCTATAACATGATGTAGACGACATCTATTCATGTAGGAATAGCCCCCATCTTGTTATCCTTAATAGCAACGATACATGCGTGTCTTGCTGCCCCTTCTATCACTAGGAAAGAACACCGCAAGATCAAACCCATCACAAAGCACCTCTTCCCATGGCAAGAAAATCGTTCTAGTTGGCTTAACTAAAGCTAAGAATGGAAGAAGAAATACAAGGCTATAAGTAATCATGCATATAAGAGATCAAAAACTCAAATAACTTTCATGGATATATAGATCTGATCATAAACTCAAAGTTCATCGGATCTCAACAAACATACCACAAAAATAGTTACATAAAATAGATCTCCAAGAGACCATTGTATTGAGAATCAAAAAGAGAGAAGAAGCCATTTAGCTACTGCCTATGGACCCGTAGGTCTATGATGAACTACTCATCCATCACCGGAGAGGCACCAATGAGGATGATGAACCCCTCCGTGATGGTGTCTAGATTGGATCTCGTGGTTCTAGAACTTTTGGCGGGTGGAATTGTCTTTCGTCGACTCTCCTAGGGCTTCTGAAATATTTGGGAATGTATAGGGCCAAGAGGCGGTGTGGGAGGCCACCGAGGGGGCACAACTCCCCTGGGCGCTCCTGGGCCTCCTAGCGCACCCTGGTGGGTTGTGCCCACCTCAGGCCTCCTCTCTGGTATTTCGTTGGCCCACTAGGTGTCTTCTAGTCCAGAAAAAATCTCCAAAAAGTTTCTGTGCGTTTGGACTCTGTTTCGTACTGATAGTGAAGTAAAAAAACAAGCAAAAAACAGCAACTGGCACTGGGCACTATGTCAATAGGTTAGTCCCAAAAATGAATAGGGGGTCAAGCTTTGTGAAGGTGGAATTGTTGTCATTACCACAGGATATGCGGAGAATCTCCTCTATATCACTCAGTCGCCACTTAAGCAGGTGGCCCCGAGTCACTTGTCATCACTTAACGACGTCCTCTTTAGGGTGGTGAGGCAACAATCATGCTTTAAAGCCCGTCTTTACCTCCAGCACCTCCACCCTTATCATGTCCAATGGCAGGACGACCCCGTGCATCATTCTAGTGCCATCGGTAAACGGGGTGACTTGCCCCTGGCAATTCTTGTCATCATGATGTCCATGTTGGCAAGCAGCCAACAAAAAAACTGCGATGATCATGGCTCCTGGCTACTACTAGAAATATGCGGCTGGGGAGGACTCAACGCCGTGCGGCAACATTTCAACTAATATCTTTTGCACTACCACATCTATAGTGAGTGCAAGATGTTCTTGCACCTTGGCTGTGCCTTGTCATCATACCTAGTTTTCCTTTTGACCTTTTAAAGTTCCTTGCTTTCGGGATACACATCCTCCCACCTGGCATTCCCCATGCCCAATGCATGCACAACCTTTGGCGTTCTCTTGACTTGGATTCCCTCATTTATTGCCCAGGTAATAGGGTCGTAATACCTATGGTCATGAGGAGAATCTTGTTTATTTAGATCATTTACGCCCAAAAAAAGGTTGTAGGGAGAATCGGTGCAAGTCTAGATCAAAACAAAAAATTGAACAGACAACAACTAGGTCGAGGCGTAAGGCAAGCGATTGTAGTATTAATCGGCTTGACCCAAGCCAATCTGTAGCGGGCACAGTAGGGGAAATTGGCGCCAAGTGCCGGTTAGGAGCTCTCGAAAAGTTGTGTAGGTTGCCTGGTTGTTATATAAAAATTTAGGCCGACGGACAAATACTTAAGTACAATTTGCCTACTAAACCATGGTTTTGAAGGAAATATGACCTAGAGGCAATAATAAAGTTGTTATTATATTTCTTTATTCATGATAAATGTTTATTATTCATGCTAGAATTGTATTTACCGGAAACTTGATACATGTGTGGATACATAGACAAAACAATATGTCCCTAGTATGCCTCTACTAGACTAGCTTGTTGATCAAAAGATGGTTAAGTTTCCTAGCCATGGACATGAGTTGTCATTTGATAACGGGATCACATCATTAGTAGAATGATGTGATCGAAAAGACCCATCCATTAGCTTAGCATTATGTTCGTTCAGTTTTATTGCTACTGCTTTCTTCGTGTCAAATATATATTCCTCCGACTATGAGATTATGCAACTCCCGGACACCGGAGGAATGCCTTGTGTGATATCAAACGCCACAACGTAACTGGGTGATTATAAAGATGCTCTACAGGTATCTCCGAAGGTGTTTGTTGGGTTGGCATAGTTCGAGATTAGGATTTGTCACTCCGAGTATCGGAGAGGTATCTCTGGGCCCTCTCGGTAGTGCACATCATATGAAGCCTTGCAAGCAATGTGACTAATGAGTTAGTTGCGGGATGATGCACTACAGAACGAGTAAAGAGACTTGCTGGTAATGAGATTGAACTAGGTATGGAGATACCGACGATCGAATCTCGGGCAAGTAACATACCGATGACAAAGGGAATAACTATATTGACATTGCAGTTTGACCGATAAAGATGTTCGTAGAATATGTGGGAACCAATATGAGCATCCAGGTTCTGCTATTGGTTATTGACCGGAGAAGTGTCTCGGTCATGTCTACATAGTTCTCGAACCCGTAGGGTCCGCACGCTTAACGTTCGATGGTGATTGGTATTATATGAGTTATTTGTGTTGGTGACCAAAGGTTGTTCGGAGTCCCGGATGAGATCACGGACATGATGAGGAGTCTTGAAATGGTCGAGAGATGAAGATTAATATATTGGAAGGTTACATTCGGACACCAGAATGGTTTCGGGAAATATCAGATATTTTTCGGAGTACCGGGAGGTTACCGGAACCCTCCATGGGAGTCCGAATTGGACTAGGGCAGGGGGCGGCGCCCCCCTTTCCCTCTCCTACTCCCTCTCCCTCTCCCCCTTTGCTACTCCGTAAAGAAGGAAAGGGGGGGCGAATCCTACTAGGAGTGGAGTCCTGGTAGGACTCCCCCCCCCATGGCGCACGCCCCTGGTGGCCGACCTCCTCCTCCCTCCTTTATATACGGGGGCAGTGGCACCCCAGAGAGACAACATTGTCTTAGTCGTGTGCGGTGCCCCCCTCCACCATTTACTCCCCCGATAGTATCATCATAGTGCTTAGGCGAAGCCCTGCGCGGATCACATCACCAACACCGTGATCACGCCGTCATGCTGACAGAACTCATCGACACCACCGACACTCTGCTAGATCAAGAGGTCGAAGGACGTCATCGAGATGAATGTGTGTAGAACTCAGATGTGCCGTATGTTCGGTACTTGATCCGTTGATTCGAGAAGACGTTCGACTACATCAACCGCGTTAAGTTAACGCTTCTGCTTTCGGTCTACGAGGGTACATGGACACACTCCCCCCCTCTCGTTGCTATGCATCTCCTAGATATATCTTGCGCGAGCGTAGGAATTTTTTGAAATTGCATGGTACGTTTCCCAACAGTATCATCAGATCCAGGTCTATGCGTAGATGATATGCACGAGTAGAACACAAAGAGTTTTGGGCGGTGATCGTCATACTGCTTACCACCAATGTCTTATTTTGATTCGGCGGTATCGTTGGATGAAGCGTCCTGGACCAACCTTACATGACCACGTTCATGAGACCAGTTCCACCGACTAACATGCAACTAGTTTTGCATAAAGGTGGCTAGCGGGTGTCTATTTCTCCAACTTTAGTTGAATCGAATTTGACTGCGACCGGTCCTTGTGAAGGTTAAAACATCAAACTTGATAAAACACCGTTGTGGTTTTTGTGTCGTAGGTATGTACGGTTCATGCTAGAAGCCCGTAGCAGCCACATAAAACTTGCAACAAACAAAGTAGAGGACGTCTAACTTGTTTTTGCAGGGCATGTTGTGATGTGATATGGTCAAGACACGATGTGATATAAAGATTGTTGTATAAGATGATCATGTTTTGTAAAAGTTATCGGCAACTGGCAGGAGCCATATGGTTGCCGCTTTATTGTATGAAATACAAATGCTATGTAATTGCTTTACTTTATCAATAAGCGGTAGCGATAGTCATAGAAGTAATGGTTGGCGAGACGACCACGACGCTACGATGGAGATCAAGGTGTCAAGCTGGTGACGATGGAGATCATGACGTTGCTTCAGCGATGGAGATCATGAGCACAAGATGATGATGGCCATATCATGTCACATATTTTGATTGCATGTGATGTTTATGTTTTATGCATCTTATTTTGCTTAGTACGACGGTAGCATTATAAGATGATCCCTTACTAAATTTCAAGGTATAAATGTTCTCCCCGAGTATGCCCCGTTGCGAAAGTTCTTCGTACTGAGACACCACATGATGATCGGGGTGTGATAAGCTCTATGTTCAAATACAACGGGCGCAAACTAGATTTGCACACGCGGAATACTCGGGTTAAACTTGACGAGCCTAGCATATACAGATATGGCCTCGGAACACTAGAGACCGAAAGGTCGAACGTGAATCATATAGTAGATATGATCAACATAGTGATGTTCACCATTGAAGACTACTTCATCTCACGTGATGATCGGACATGGTTTAGTTGATTTGGATCATGTATCATTTAGATGACTAGAGGGATGTCTATCTAAGTGGGGGTTCTTAAGTAATTTGATTAATTGAACTTTATTTACATGAACTTAGTCCTGATAGTTTTTGCGTATCTATGTTGTAGATCAATGGCCCGTGCTACCGTTCCTTTGAATTTTAATGCGTTCCTTGAGAAAGCTAAGTTGAAAGATGATAGCAGCAACTACACGGACTGGGTCCGTAACTTGAGGATTATCCTCATTGCTGCACAGAAGAATTATGTCCTTGATGCACTGTTAGGTGTACCACCTGCCCTAGCAACTGCAGACATTGTGAATGCCTGGCAGTCGTGTGTTGATGACTACTCGTTAGTTCAGTGTGACATGCTTTATGGCTTAGAATCGGAACTTCAAAGACGTTTTGAACATCATGGACCATATGAGATGTTCCAGGAGTTGAAGTTGATATTTCAAGCAAATGCCCGAGTTGAGAGATATGAAGTCTCCAACAATTTCTATAACCACAAGATGATGGAGAACAATTCTATTAGTGAGCACATACTTAGAATGTCTGGGTACCATAATCACTTGACTCAGGTGGGAGTTAATGTTCTAGATGATTGTGTCATTGACAGACTTATTCAATCACTGCCACCAAGCTACAAAGGCTTCGTGATGAACTAAAATACGCAATGGATGGAAAAGTCTATACCCGAGCTCTTCGCGATGCTAAAGGCCGCAGAGATAGAAATCAAGAAGGAGCATCAAGTGTTGATGGTTAACAAGCAGTGACAGACGTACAGGATGGCCAGGGTGGGCCGCGGCCCACCCTGGGATTTTGAGACGGCCTACAAACTTACATATTTTAATTGGGCCAGAAAAAAATCCAGCCCAATAAACACATCCAGGAGTCCAGGACGAACGCAGCCAACCGCTCAAACCCAGTCGTCCTCATCCCGATGCCCTCGCAGTCTCGTGCTGCTGCCAGACCCTGACCCCGACGCGCCTAGCCAGCAGCCGCCTCACCGTTCCTCGCCGCCAGTCATACTCCCGCCGCCTTCCAAGAAGCTCCCACCTCTCCTCCTGCCCGCCCGCCCGGCCCTCAGGTCTAGCCGGCGCCTCCTTGCGCGCGGCCTTGCTCCAGCACGCGGCTGCGCCCCTGCCGCCGGCCGGCTGCAGGGACTGCTGGCGCCCCTGCCCTAGCGGCCTCGCCCCCTGCTGCAAATCTGGCCAAAACCGGAATACCCTGCTTGATTTAGGTACCAAAATACACAAATTTTTGATTTAGGGTTCACTTTTTTGAACTATGATATCCACTACATGAAGAACATATACATAATTCTGCAAATCATTTTGGCCTCAATTAGCTTTATTGATAGAAAGTCATTTTCTTGTAGATTTTTTGTAAAATGAAGAGGGCCTGAGATCACTTTAGAAGAGAAGTTTTTCTTGGAGTCATTGATCAAATTAGTTAAGAGCATGAAAATCGGTTTGATGAGATCAATATGGAGTTGTTATCTTGTATGTCTATTTTCAATCCCGACAACTCATTTGTTGTTTTTGATGCACAAAAGGTATGCAAACTTGCTTCTAAAATTTGTATTGAATCACTTCAACTCATTTGTTTCTTTTGATGCACGCAAGGTATGAAGACTTGTTGAGTTTTATCCCAAAGATTTTTCAAGTGCTGACTTGATACACCTTTTGAACTACCACTTCATAACTATATAGATGACATGAGAAAAGACGAGAACTTTCGAGGCCTTGGAAATCTTGTTGATCTCTCGGTTAAGCTTGTTCAAACAGGGAGACATATAGTTCATTTGGTGTACTTGCTTCTAAAATTGATATTTATTCTACTGGTGGCAATAACAAATGTTGTGAGAGCATTTTCTGCCATGAGCTTAGTCAAGAGCAAATTGTCAAATAAGATGGCGATAGTCTTTTGGATGATTGTCTAGTTACATACATTGAGAGGGATGCTTTCTCTGAGGTGAATGAAGATGATATAATTGATACCTTCATGACAATGCAAAAGCCTAGGTCGGAAACATAGTCTTTTTGAACTTCTCAAGGTATGTCTATGGTCCATGTAGTATGTACTATGTAGGTTTGTTTAAGCAAAACTTAGTCTTAATTGAGAATTCTAGTTTGTTTGTAAGACCATATTGATATGTTTCCATGTGATACTAAGAACTAGTTAAAACGTTCACATGCCATATTTTTTGTCACAATTTTTTTTGGTGTTCGGACCACCCTGATGTGAAAAGCTAGCTTCACCACTGTTAACAAGACCACCAGTTTCAAGAAAAAGGGCAAGGGTAAAAAGAAGGGGAACTTCAAAAATACTGACAAGCAAGTTGTCGCTCCCGGGAAGAAACCCAAGTTTGGACCCCCAAGCCTGAAAGTGAGTGCTTCTACTGCAAAGGGACTGGTCACTGGAAGCGGAACTGCCCCAAGTATTTGGCGGATAAGAAGGATGGCAAGGTGAACAAAGGTATATTTCATATACATGTTATTGATGTGTACCTTACTAATTCTCATAGTAGTGCCTAGGTATTTGATGCTGATACGTCTCCAATGTATCTATAATTTATGAAGTATAGATGCCATGTTTACAACAATTTTGTATGGTTTTGGTATGATTTGCATGGAACTAACCCGGACTTATGCTGTTTTCAGCAGAACTACCGTGGTGTTGTTTTTTGTGCAGAAATGAAAGTTCTCCAAATGAGCTGAAACTTTTTGTGAATGTTTTATGGACCAGAAGAGAACCATTGGGCCAGAGCAGCACTTGGGGGGTGCCCCAAGGGGGGCACAACCCACCAGGGTGTGCCTGGGCCCCCAAGCACGCCTTGATGGGTTGTGCCCACCTCGGTGGCCTCCCGTACCCCTTCTTCGCCCTATAAATTCTCAAATATTCCGAAAACGGTCAGGGAGACCCTATATCGGAAGTTCCGCTGCTGCAAGCCTCTGTAGCCATCAAAAAACCAACCGGGACCCCGTTCCAGCATCCTGCCGGAGGGGGAATCATCTCTGGTGGCCATCTTCATCATCCCGGCAGCCACCATGATGAGGAGGGAGTAGTCCACCTTTGGGGCTGAGGGTTTGTACAAGTAACTATGTGTTTAATCTCTCTCTCGCGTGATCTTGAGATGTCATGATCTTGATGTATCATGGGCTTTGTTAACGTAGATGGATCATATGATGTTTCTCCCCTCTCTACACTTGTTGTGATGAATTGAGTCTTCACCCTTTGAAGTTTTGTCTTGTCGGATTGAATGTTCAGATATGAGAACACATGATATATGTCTTGCACATGAATACCCATGGTGACAATGGGGTATTATTTTGATTCACTTGATATATGTTATGGCACTCAACTTGCGGATTCCTGAGGTGACTTTGGGGTAATCTATGCATAGGGGTTGATGCATGTTTTTATTATCTTTTCTTCGATAGAAACTTTGGGGTCTCCTTGTAGTTCTTTGTGTGGATTGAGTATTATGAATCTGAATTGTTTGATACATATCGTATAATTAACTCACGGGTACTCGCGGTGACATTGGGGTATCTAGGTGACATTAGAGTTGGTTGATATGCATCATATGGTGTTATTTTAGTACGAACTCTTGATTAGATCGATCAGAAAGAATAGCTTGTTGTTATTTTAGTACGAACTCTAGGATAGATTGATCGGAAAGAATAGCTTTGAGGTGGTTTCGCACCCTACAACAATTTCTATCTTTTGTTCTCTGCTAATAGGAATTCGGGAGTGATTCTTTATTGCACTTAGGGATAATCATATGATCCAACTATGTTAGCATTGTTGAGAGATTGCACTAGTGAAAGTATGCACCCTAGGCCTCATTTTCCATTAGTGCAATACCATTTGTGCTCTGTTTACTATTTACTACCTTGCTATTTTTTATTGTTCGCATTAAAAAAACTCATATCTACTATCCATACTACACTTTTAGCACCATCTCTTTGCCGAACTAGTGCACCTATACAATTTGCCATTGTATTGGGTGTGTTGGGGACACAAGACCTTTATCGTATTTGATTGCAGGGTTGCTCGAGAGAGACTATATTCATCCTACACCTCCCACGGTTTGATAAACCTTAGGTCATCCACTTGAGGAAAAGTTGCTACTGTCCTACAAAACTCTGCGCTTGGAGGCCCAACACGAGTCTACATGAATAAAGTTGTGTAGTAGACATCAGATACCGGTTCGGTTGCTCATATTCGAAACTCGAAGTAGGGACTATGGATTAAACAAAGATTGGCTAAGGACGAGGTGACGATGTTCGTCAGAAATGGTTCCAAGGTTTATGTGATCGCCGTCGGCACGCTACCTCTACATCTACCTTGGACATTAGTTTTAGACCCGAATAATTGTTATTTGATGCCAGCGTTGAGCATGAACATTATATCTGGATCTTGTTTAGTGTGAAACTGTTATTCATCTAAATCAGAGTAATATCTTTTATGGTCATGCACCCTTGAAGAGTGGTCTATTTCTATTAAATCTTGATCGTGATGATACACATATTCATAATATTGATGCCAAAAGATGCAAAGTTGAAAATGATAGTGCAACTTATTTTTGGCACTGTCGTTTGGGTCTTATCGGTGTAAAGCGCATGAAGAAACTCCATAAAGATGGACTTTTGGAGTCACTTGATTATGAATCATTTAACACTTGCGAACCGTGCCTTATGGCAAGATGACTAAAACTCTGTTCTCCAGAACAATGGAACGAGCTACTGACTTATTGGAAATAATACATACCGATGTATGCGGTCCAATGAGTGTTGATGCTCGTGGCGGGTATCATTATTTTCTGACCTTCACAGATGATTTGAGCAGATATGGGTATATCTACATAATGAAACACAAGTCTGAAACATTTGAAAAGTTCGAAGAATTTCAGAGTGAAGTGGAGAATCATCGTAACAAGAAAATAAAGTTTTTACAATCTGATTGTGGAGGAGAATATTTGAGTTACGAGTTTGGCCTTCATTTAAAACAATGTGGAATGGTTTCACGTCTCACTCCACTGATACGTCCCCGTCGTATCTATAATTTTTGATTGTCCCATGCCAATATTATTCAACGTTCACATACTTTTGGCAACTTTTTATACTATTTTTGGGACTAACATATTGATCCAGTGCCAGTTCATGTCTGTTGCATGTTTTATGTTTCGCAGAAACCCCATATCAAATGGAGTCCAAAGGGCATAAAAACGGACGGAGAATTATTTTGGAATATTTGTGATTTTTGGGAAGTAAAATCAACGCGAGATGGTGCCCGAGGTGGCCACGAGACAGGGGCCCATGCCCACTCCAGGTGGGCGCGCCCCCACCCTCCTGGGCCCCTCGTAAGGTGGTTGATACTCTTCTTTGGCCGCAAGAAAGCTAATTTTTGGAAAAAGATCTGGCGAAGGTTTCAATCCAATCGGAGTTACGGATCTCCGGATATAAAAGAAACGGTGCCAGGGCAGAATCCCAGAACGCAGAAACAGAGAGAGACATAGAGATAGATCCAATCTCGGAGGGGCTCTCGCCCCTCCCACGCCATGGGAGCCAAGGACCATAGAGGAAACCCTTCTCCCATCTAGGGAGGAGGTCAAGGAAGAAGAAGAAGAAGAAGGGGGGCTCTCTCCCCCTTGCTTCCGATGGCGCCGGAGCGATGCCGTGGGCCATCATCATCACCGCGATCTACACCAACACCTCCGCCATCTTCACCAACATCTCCATCACTTTTCCCCCTCCATCTACAGCGGTCCACTCTCCCGCAACCCGCTATACCCTCTACTTGAACATGGTGCTTTATGCTTCATATTATTATCCAATGATGTGTTGCCATCTTATGATGTCTGAGTAGATTTTCGTTGTCCTACCGGTGATTGATGAATTGCTATGATTGGTTTGAATTGCATGTTTTATTATTGGTGCTGTCCTATTTCGCCCTCCGTGTCGCGCAAGCGTGAGGGATTCCCGCTGTAGGGTTTGCAGTATGTTTATGATTTGCTTATGGTGGGTGGCGTGAGTGACAGAAGCACAGACCCGAGTAAGTAGGTTGTTTGCGTATGGGATAAAGGGGACCTGATACTTTAATGCTATGGTTGGGTTTTACCTTAATGATCTTTAGTAGTTGCGGATGCTTGCTAGAGTTCCAATCATAAGTGCATATGATCCAAGAAGAGAAAGTATGTTAGCTTATGCCTCTCCCTCAAATAGAATTGCAATAGTGATTACCGGTCTAGTAACGTAGTCAATTGCTTAGGGACAATTTCACAACTCCTACCACCACTTTTCCGCACTTGCTATATTTACTTTATTCTCTCTTTATCTAAACAGCCCCTAGTTTATATTTACGTGCTCTTTATTATCTTGCAAACCTATCCAACAACACCTACAAAGTACTTCTAGTTTCATACTTGTTCTAGGTAAAGCGAACGTCAAGCGCGCATAGAGTCGTATCAGTGGCAGATAGGACTTGAGAGAGTATTTGTTCTACCTTTAGCTCCTCCTTGGGTTCGACACTCTTACTTATCGAAAGAGGCTACAACTATCCCGTATACTTGTGGGTCATCAAGACCTTTTTCTGGCGCCGTTGCCGGGGAGTCATAGCGTGGGGTGAATATTCTCGTGTGTGCTTGTTTGCTTTATCACTAAGTAATTTTTATTTGCTGTTCTTAGTTGTTTTCTATCTTTAGCTATGGGTAGGAAACACAAAATACCAAAAAAATTAGTTGTACCTACTGCACCAATGGTTGAAGAACCACTCAAAATCTATCACACTACTGAAGCTTTTTACTTGGATCATCTTCGATCCCTTTGTGCTCTTGCTGAAACCCCAACTAGCTTAGTTGAGGGCAAATATTTAGATGAGCATGCTTGTTATGTGTGACACCGTATATTTGAAAAAGGGAAACTTTTACTGGATCAAATTCATCATTTGCAATGCTATGCTTGGACTTTATGTGAACTATATGATTTTACTTGTTGTTCTGAAAACCCTAAGAAACACCTTCCTTATCAATGCTTGTTTAGTGATAATGGAATCGTATCTTCGTATGTTAAGGGTGTTTATAATTACTATGATGTTCAACAAATTGAAGAATTTGTTGCTTTTAAGGGTGCTTATGAAATTGCTTCTTTGATTGAAAAGTATGATGCTACTCTCTATAAATCTGAAATTTTTGTCGTACTTGAATATTGTTATTATAATTATGCTTCTAATGACTATGTTAAACTATATATTGAGGAATTCTCCGCTGTCCAAGAAGAGACTGATATTTTGCAGGAAGCTATGGAAGAAGAAATTGATGAAACTGTGAGCTCATTGGATGAAAAAGGTGACGAGGAGAGCGAAAAACAAAAGGAGGAAGAGCGGATTAGCTACCCGTGCCCACCTTCTAATGAGAATAACTCTTCAACTCATACATTGTTTAATTCCCCTTCGTGCTTACCGAAGGATGATTGCTATGATGATTGTTATGATCCCGTTGATTCTCTTGAAATATCCCTTTTTGATGATGCTTGCTATGCTTGTGGCCAAGATGCCAATATGAATTATGCTTATGGAGATGAAGTTGCTATAGTTCCTTATGTTAAACATGAAATTGTTGCTATTGCACCCACGCATGATAGTCCTATTATCTTTTTGAATTCTCCCGACTACACTATATCGGGGAAGTTTGTGCTTATTAAGGATTATATTGATGGATTGCCTTTTACCATTGCACATGATAATTTTGATGAATGTAATATGCATGTGCTTGCTGCTCCTACTTGCAATTATTATGAGAGAGGAACTATATCTCCACCTCTCTATGTTTCCAATATGATAAAATTGCAAGAAACTGCTTATACTATGCATTGGCCTTTACTATGTGGGCATGAATTGTTCTTGTATGACATGTTGATGTATAGGAAGAGACTTAGACTTCGTTGTTGCATGATTTATGTTACTTTGTGCTCACTACTAAACTACAAATCATTGTTAATTAAAATTGGCTTTGATGTACCTTGGGATCCGGGTGGATTCATTACTTGAGCACTATATGCCTAGCTTAATGGCTTTAAAGAAAGTGCTACCAGGGAGACAACCCGGAAGTTTTAGAGAGTCATTTATTTCTTTTGAGTGCTTTTATATAGTTTAAAAAGCAAAAAAACTAGAGAGGGGAACCCAAAACTTTTCAAAAAGGAAAATGAAAGTGAGAAAGACAAGCATTGTTGAAGTGGGAGAGCTCCTTGAACTTTGTTCATGCCCACGGAAACTTTGTGAATCTTGATTATAGAAACTTTTCATCAAAAATAATTATCCCCTTGTACAATTCCATTGTTTTATAAAAATAATGTGCCAAGGTTTGCCTTTAGGATGTTTACAATGCTTGTTGGTTTGTACGGTGCAGGACAGAAACTTTGGCTGTAGTGCGTGATTTTACATTTTTAACTGGAATGTCAAATGGTTCTGATTATTTTTGCACTGTCTTTCTGTACAAATTGTTTATTTTTCCTAATTTGGTAGAATTTTTGGGGTATCATAAGTATGGTGGATGTTCATATTGCTACAGACTGTTCTATTTTTGACAGATTCTGTTTTTGATGCATAGTTTACTTGTTTTGATGAATCTATCAATTTATATCAGTGGATTAAGCCATGGAAAAGCTATATTACAGTAGACACAATGCAAAAAAATATGAATTGGTTTGCTACAGTACTTAGAGTAGTGATTTGCTTTATTATACTAACAGATCTTACCGAGTTTTCTATTGAAGTTTTGTGTGGATGAAGTGTTTGATCGAGAAGGTCTTGATATGAGGAAAAGGAAGAGAGGCAAGAGCTCAAGCTTGGAGATGCCCATGGCACCCCAAGTAAATATTAAAGGAGACTCAAGCGTCTAAGCTTGGGGATGCCCCGGAAGGCATCCCCTCTTTCTTCAACAAGTATCGGTATGATTTCGGATTCGTTTCGTTCATGCGATATGTGCAAGTCTTGGAGCGTTTTTTGCATTTAGTTTTTACTTTTCTTTTATGCATGCTGGTATGATATAGTCCTTGGTTGATTTATATAATGCTCATTGCACTTCACTTAAATCTTTTGGGTATGGCTTTATAGAATGCTTCATGTGCTTCGCTTATATCATTTGAAGTTCGGATTTCCTGTTTCTCTTTACATAGAAAACCGCCATTTCTAGATTGCTCTTTTGCTTCAATTATATTTGTTAGAGCATGGGCATATCTTTTGTATAAATAATTAAACTCTCTTAATTCACTTATATCAATTTAGAGAGATGACAGGAATTGGTCATTCACATGGTTAGCCATAAAATCCTACATAAACTTGTAGAAAGCTGAATATGATATGTTTGATTCCTTGCAATAGTTTTGCGATATAAAGATGGTGATATTAGAGTCATGCTAGTGGGCGACTGTGGATTAGTTGAAATACTTGTGTTGAGGTTTGTGGTTCCCGTAGCATGCACGTATGGTGAACCGCTTTGTGATGAAGTTGGAGCACAATTTTATTTATTGATTGTCTTCCTTATGAGTGGCGGTCGGGGACGACCGATGGTCTTTTCCTACCAATCTATCCCCCTAGGAGCATGCGCGTAGTACTTTGTTTTCAATGGCTTGTAGATTTTTGCAATAAGTATATGAGTTATTTATGACTAATGTTGAGTCCATGGATTATACGCACTCTCACTCTTCCACCATTGCTAGCCTCTCTTGTGCCGCACAACTTTCGCCGGTACCATACACCCACCATATACCTTCCTAAAAACAGCCACCATACCTACCTATTATGGCATTTCCATAGTCATTCCAAGATATATTGCCATGCAACTTCCATCATCATCATATACATGACTTGAGCATTCGTTGTCATATTGGTTTGCATGATCGTAAGTAGCTAGCATGATGTTTTCATGGCTTGTCCATTTTTTATGTCATTGCTATGCTAGATCATTGCACATCCCGGTACACCGCCGGAGGCATTCATATAGAGTCATATCTTTGTTCTAGATATTGAGTTGTAATATTGAGTTGTAAGTAAATAAAAGTGTGATGATCATCATTATTAGAGCATTGCCCCAGTGAGGAAAGGATGATGGAGACTATGATTCCCCCACAAGTCGGGATGAGACTCCGGACTTTATGAAAAATAAAAGAGGCCAAAGAAGCCCAAATAAAAAAAGAGGCCAAAGAAGCCCACCCAAAAAATATAAAAATAAAATAAAAATTAAAAAATGAGAGAAAAAGAGAGAAGGGGCAATGTTACTATCCTTTTACCACACTTGTGCTTCAGAGTAGCACCATGTTCTTCATATAGAGAGTCTCCTATATTGTCACTTTCATATACTAGTGGGAATTTTCATTATAGAACTTGGCTTGTATATTCCGATGATGGGCTTCCTCAAAATGTCCTAGGTCTTCGTGAGCAAGCAAGTTGGATGCACACCCCCTTAGTTTATTTTGTTGAGCTTTCATACACTTATAGCTCTAGTGCATCCGTTGCATGGCAATCCCTACTCCTCGCATTGACATCAATTGATGGGCATCTCCATAGCCCGTTGATTAGCCGCGTCGATGTGAGACTTTCTCCCTTTTTGCCTTCTCCACATAACCTCCACCATCATATTCTATTCCACCTATAGTGCTATATCCATGACTCACGCTCATGTATTGCGTGAAAGTTGAAAAAGTTTGAGATTACTAAAGTATGAAACAATTGTTTGGCTTGTCATCGGGGTTGTGCATGATTAAATACTTTGTGTGATGAAGATAGAGCAACAGCCAGACTATATGATTTTGTAGGGATAACTTTCTTTGGCCATGTCGTTTTGAAAAGACATGATTGCTTTATCGGTATGCTTGAAGTATTATTGTTTTTATGTCAAATGATAGACTATTGCTTTGAATCACTCGTGTCTTAATATTCATGCCATGATTAGATACATGATCAAGATTATGCTAGGTAGCATTCCACATCAAAAATTAGCATTTTTATCATGTACCTACTCGAGGAAGAGCAGGAATTAAGCTTGGGGATGCTGATACGTCTCCGTCGTATCTATAATTTTTGATTGTTCCATGCCAATATTATTCAACTTTCATATAATTTTGGCAACTTTTTATACTATTTTTGGGACTAACATATTGATCCAGTGCCCAGTGCCAGTTCCTGTCTATTACATGTTTTATGTTTCGCCGAAACCCCATATCAAACGGACTCCAAACGTGATAAAAATGGACGGAGAATTATTTTGGAATATTTGTGATTTTAAAATCAATGCGAGACGGTGCCCGAGGTGGCCACGAGACAAGGGCCCACGCCCACTCCAGGTGGGCGCGCCCCCACCCTCCTGGGGCTTAAGGCGGTTGATGCCCTTCTTTGGCCGCAAGAAAGCTAATTTTTGGAAAAAGATCTGGGTGAAGGTTTCAATCCAATCGGAGTTAAGAATCTCCGGATATAAAAGAAACGGTGCCAGGATAGAATCCCAGAACGCAAAAACAGAGAGAGACATGGAGATAGATCCAATCTCAGAGGGGCTCTCGCCCCTCCCACGCCATGGGAGCCAAGGACCAGAGAGGAAACCCTTCTCCCATCTAGGGAGGAGGTCAAGGAAGAAGAAGAAGAAGAAGAAGGGGGGCTCTCTGCCCCTTGCTTCCGGTGGCGCCGAAGCGATGCCGTGGGCCATCATCATCACCGCGATCTACACCAACACCTCCGCCATCTTCACCAACATCTCCATCACTTTCCCCCCTCCATCTACAGCGGTCCACTCTCCCGCAACCCGCTATACCCTCTACTTGAACATGGTGCTTTATGCTTCATATTATTATCCAATGATGTGTTGCCATCTTATGATGCCTGAGTAGATTTTCGTTGTCCTACCGGTGATTGATGAATTGTTATGATTGGTTTGAATTGCATGTTTTATTATTGGTGATGTCCTATTTCGCCCTTCGTGTCACGCAAGCGTGAGGAATTCCCGCTGTAGGGTTTGCAGTATGTTTATGATTTGCTTATGGTGGGTGGCGTGAGTGACAGAAGCACAGACCTAAGTAGGTCGTTTGCGTATGGGATAAAGGGGACTTGATACTTTAATGCTATGGTTGGGTTTTACCTTAATGATCTTTAGTAGTTGCGGATGCTTTCTAGAGTTCCAATCATAAGTGCATATGATCCAAGAAGAGAAAGTATGTTAGCTTATGCCTCTCCCTCAAATAGAATTGCAATAGTGATTACCGGTCTAGTAACGTAGTCAATTGCTTAGGGACAATTTCACAACTCCTACCACCACTTCTCCACACTCGCTATATTTACTTTATTGTCTCTTTATCTAAACAGCCCCTAGTTTATATTTACGTGCTCTTTATTATCTTGTAAACCTATCCAACAACACCTACAAAGTACTTCTAGTTTCATACTTGTTCTAGATAAAGCGAACGTCAAGCGTGCGTAGAGTCGTATCAGTGGCAGATAGGACTTGAGAGAGTATTTGTTCTACCTTTAGCTCCTCGTTGGGTTCGACACTCTTACTTATCGAAAGAGGCTACAACTATCCCATATACTTACGGGTCATCACCACCTGGAACACCACAACGTAATGGTGTGTCCGAACATCGTAACCGCACTTTATTGGATATGGTGCGATCTATGATGTCTCTTACCGATTTACCACTATAATTTTGGGGTTACGTATTAGAGACAGCTGCATTCACTTTAAACAGGGCACCGTCAAAATTCGTTGAGATGACACCGTATGAACTGTGGTTTGGTAGCAAACCTAAGCTGTCATTTCTTAAAGTTTGGGGATGCGATGCTTATGTCAAAAGGCTTCGTCCCGATAAGCTCGAACCCAAATCGGAGAAATGTGTCTTCATAGGATACCCTATGGAAACAATTGGGTACACCTTCTACCACAAGTCCGAAAGCAAGATTTTTGTTGCTAAAAATGGAACCTTTCTAGAGAAGGAGTTTCTCTCGAAAGAAGTGAGTGGGAGGAAAGTAGAACTTGATGAGGTAATTGTACCAGCACTCAATTTGGAAGGTAGTTCATCCGAGAAATCTGTTCCCATGATGCCTACACCAATTGGAGAGGAAGCTAATGATAGAGATCATGAAACTTCAGATCAAGTTACTACAGAACCTCGTAGGTCTGTCCGCACCAGAGTGGTACGGTAATCCTGTTCTGGAAGTCCTGTTACTTGACCATGACGAACCTATAAACTATGAAGAAGCTATGATGAGCCCAGATTCCGATAAATGGCTTGAGGCCATGAAATCTGAGATAGGATCCATGTATGAGAACAAAGTGTGGACTTTGGTGGATCTGCCCAATGATCGGCACCCCATAGAGAATAAATGGATCTTCAAGAAGAAGACTGACGCTGACGGTAATGTTACTGTCTATAAAGCTCGATTTGTTGCAAAGGGTTTTCGACAAGTTCAAAGAGTTGACTACGATGAGACGTTCTCACTAGTAGCGATGCTTAAGTCTATCCAAATCATGTTAACAATTGCCGCATTTTATGATTATGAAATCTGGCAAATGGATGTCAAAACTGCATTCCTTAATGGATTTCTTAAAGAAGAGTTTTATATGATGCAACTAGAAGGTTTTGTCGATCCTAAAGGTGCTAACAAAGTGTGCAAGCTCCAGCGATCCACTTGTGGACTGGTGCCAGCATCTCGGAGTTGGAATATACGCTTTGGTGAGGTGATCAAAGCATATGGTTTTATACAGACTTTTGGAGAAGCCTGTATTTACAAGAAAGTGAGTGGGAGCTCTATAGCATTTCTAATATTATATGTGGTTGACATATTGTTGATTGGAAATGATGTAGAATTTCTAGATAGCATAAAAGGATACTTGAACAAGAGTTTTTCAATGAAAGACATCGGTGAAGCTGCTTACATATTGGCCATCAAGATCTATAGAGATAGATCAAGACGCTTGATAGGACTTTCACAAAGCACATACCTTGATGAAGTTTTGAAGAAGTCAAAATGGATCAGTCAAATAAAGGGTTCTTGCCTGTGTTACAAGGTGTGAAGTTGAGTCAAACTCAATTCCCGACCACTGCAGAAGATAGAGAGAAAATGAAAGTCATTCCCTATATATGCTTTAGCCATAGGTTCTATCATGTATGATATGTTGTGTACCAGGCCTGATGTGTGTCTTGCTATAAGTTTAGTAGGGAGGTACCAAAATAATCCAGGAGTGGGTCACTGGACAGCGGTCAACAACATCCTAAAGTACCTCAAAAGGACTAGGGATATGTTTTTCGTTTATGGAGGTGACAAAGAGCTTGCCGTAGATGGTTACATCGATGTTAGCTTTGACACTGATCTGGATGACTCTAAGTCACAATTCGGATACGTATTTTTATTGAATGGTGGAGCTGTCAGTTGGTGTAGTTCCAAGCAGAGCGTCGTGGCGGGATCAATGTGTGAAGCGGAGTAGCTACTTCGGAAGCAGCAAATGAAGGAGTTCATATCCGATCTAG
This sequence comes from Triticum aestivum, assembly GCF_018294505.1. Taxonomy (NCBI): domain Eukaryota; kingdom Viridiplantae; phylum Streptophyta; class Magnoliopsida; order Poales; family Poaceae; genus Triticum; species Triticum aestivum. The sequence goes on from NC_057801.1 coordinate 782,275,460, forward strand.
GTGTAATACCTAGTGCATCGGGTCCAATGAAAATATTTTGTGACAATACTGGAGCAATTGCCTTGTCGAAGGAATCCAGATTTCACAAAAAGACCAAACACATCAAGAGACGCTTCAACTCCATCCGAGATTTGGTCAAGGAGGGAGACATAGAGATTTGCAAAATACATATGGATCTGAATGTTGCAGACCCGTTGACTAAACCTCTTCCACGAGAAAAACATGATTAGCACCAAGACTCCATGGGTGTTGGATTCATTACAATGTATCTAGATTATTGACTCTAGTGCAAGTGGGAGACTTAAGGAAATATGGCCTAGAGGAAATAATAGATGTTTATTATTCATGCTAGAATTGTATTAACCGGAAACTTGATACATGTGTGGATACATAGACAAAACAACATGTCCTTAGTATGCCTCTACTAGAATAGTCGTTGATCAAAAGATGGTTAAGTTTCCTAGCCATGGACATGAGTTGTCATTTGATAACGGGATCACATCATTAGTAGAATGATGTGATGGACAAGACCCATCCGACTATGAGATTATGTAACTCCCAGACAGCGGAGGAATGCCATATGTGTTATCAAACGTCACAACGTAACTGGGTGATTATAAAGATGCTCTACAGGTATCTCCGAAGGTGTTTGTTGGGTTGGCATAGATCGAGATTAGGATTTGTCACTCTGAGTATTGGAGAGGTATCTCTGGGCCCTCTCAGTAATGCACATCATATGAAGCCTTGCAAGCAATGTGACTAATGAGTTAGTTGCGGGATGATGTACTACGGAACAAGTAAAGAGACTTGCCGGTAACGATATTGAACTAGGTATGAAGATACCGAAGATCGAATCTCGGGCAAGTAACATACTGATGACAAAGGGGATAACTATATTGACATTGCAGTTCGACCGATAAAGATCTTCGTAGAATATGTGGGAACCAATATGAGCATCCAGGTTCCGCTATTGGTTATTGACCGGAGAAGTGTCTTGGTCATGTCAACATAGTTATCGAACCCATAGGGTCCGCACGCTTAACGTTCGAGGACGATTGGTATTATATGAGTTATGTGTTTTGGTGGCCGAAGGTTGTTCGGAGTCACGGATGAGATCACAGACATGACGAGGAGTCTTGAAATGGTCGAGAGATGAAGATTGATATATTGGAAGGTTACATTCGGACACCGGAATGGTTTCGGAAAATTTCGGATATTTTTCGGAGTACTGGGAGGTTACCGGAACTCCCCGGGGAAGTAATGGGCCAACATGGACCATGGGAGAGAGGGGGGACAGCTCACAAGGGGTGCCCCCCATGGGAGTCCGAATTGGACTAGGGGAGGGGGCACCGCTCCCCTTTCCCTCTCCTACTCCCTCTCCCTTTCCCCCTTTGCTACTCTGGAAAGAAGGAAAAAGGGGGGGGGCGAATCCTACTAGGAGTGGAGTTCTAGTAGGACTCCCCCCATGGCGCGCGCCCCTAGTGGCCGGCCTCCTCCTCCCTCCTTTATGTTCGAGTGCATGGGGCACCCTAGAGAGACAACATTGTCTTAGCCGTGTGCGGTGCCCCCCTCCACTGTTTGCTCCTCCGATACTATCATCGTAGTGCTTAGGTGAAGCCCTGTGCGGATCACATCACCAAAACCGTCATCACGTCGTCGTGCTGACAGAAGTCATCGACTCCATCGACATTTTGCTGGATCAAGAGATCGAGGGACATCATCGAGCTGAACGTGTGCAGAACTCGGAGGTGTCATACGTTCGGTACTTGATCGGTTGATTCGAGAAGACGTTTGACTACATCAACCGCGTTAAGTTAATGCTTCCGCTTTCGATCTACGAGGATACGTGGACACACTCTCCCCCTCTCGTAGCTATGCATCTCCTAGATAGATCTTGCATGAGCGTAGGAATTTTTTTGAAATTGCATGCTACGTTTCCCAACAAGTTTACCTCGTCTAAGAAACAAATCCCTGGTTTACCCTCCCCCCTACTCAAAAATTATTTGATATAAATCATTTGTTGTCCTGCATTTTACCCGTTCCCTTTTTTGCATCTGCAAATATGTAAAATAACTGTTCTTTAGAGGAAGTTGGGGCAAAAGCTCTTTAACAGTATCTGTAAACGCGCAAAAAATTATACGGGGTCGAGTATAATCTCTATAACTTCCTGTCCATCTATGGTAAGACGACCCTTCCTGTATAAGTGCTACATCAGCGCACTGCCACCAGAGTCCGCCGCGCTGCCAACCACTGCGTCGCCCCCTCTGCTGTCCATCACCGTCGTGCCACCTGATGGGGTCACCTACTATTGGTAGGGTCATGGGCCTGACATCTCAGGCCCACCTAAGGCCCCACACCATCATTGGGAGGTCCCAGGACTGTAGGTGCATTCGGATGCGCATCCCTGGAAATCCACTCAGATGAACCAACGACACTCGAACGTATGCCCTCCAGTCGGTATCGCCAACAGCACCCAGACAGGGGGGCGTAGGGGTGACGTGAGAACTGCAACAGTCGAGTAGCTTAACGATGGACTTTAAGTGTATTTATAGCTGTCATTACCAGTAACTGTTGTAGTTATGCTCATTCAACTCCCTTGTAATGTGGCATTTATGGGCCGAGGCGCACTCTATATAAGCCTCTCCTCAGCTCCATGGCAAGGGTTTAGCACCCATTGTAATCATACACCCCAAGAGAAAGACACAAGCTGCCGGGCACGAGACGTATGGTTGCTACCTCTCCGAGAGGGGCCCGAACTCGCTAAATCCGAGTGTACACCTGTGCCATAGCTAGGCTTCGTTACTTGTTTGTACCCCTAGTACTCACTGTTAGGTTCGTTGCCTCGACACCACCTGCCCACCCGCGACCACCATCGCGGCACTGTCAAAAACCACTTTTAGGGAAAGTTTTTGCAAGAAATGAGAAAATAACTCACCTAAGAACTTCCTCTACATTATATGGACATTCTGTAAAAACTAGTTTTATGGGAAGTATTTTGGACACGGAGTTGCCTTGCCAAATATAATAAATCGGGCGACACACTACAGTCTACAGTAGTGATATGATACATTAAAAAACAATACATTAGTGGTATGGTTTGGCAACAACATGTGTGCTCCAACCCAAGGCGTTATCTTATCTGTGGAAAATCTTGGTATCTTGCACACATTTGTATTCATAGTTTGAATACAAACCCCTGGTTGTGAACCAAACATGAATTCTGAGAGGGTTCTTTGGTCGCTGCTGGCAGCAGAGGGTCGTGCTTATTCTTGCAAATTGGATCCGGCATCCACTTCATTCGGTCGCTTCCCTTGGTTGTGTCATCTCTATCTTCTTCATCGACTCAGCTAACAACTTCTTCTCTACACGTTGATTCACATTGATAGTTTTGTTGACTCGATGGTTGTGCTCTCAAGGTGAGCTAGATACGACGGTCTGGTAGAGCTCGGGGCTCTCCCTTTAGGTCGTGTCAACAATTTTCATCAAAGATCTAAGATGAGTGTGCTCATTAGACGACGGTGTAGTGCCCTATGATCCAAGGCGAGGGGGGTCCTTTTGGTGGTGAAATAGGATGTCATCATTGTGCCCACTGATTAAAAAGAGAATTAGAAACTTAGCATCGAAAGAGTTTTGAAGACGAAATGGAAATGAAATGTAGTAGTTGGCAGGATAGATTGCTTCCCAGACTCCCAGTTGGAGCAGAGTTACTCTAATACAATCCTCCCTGACTGTTAGTCCCAATTTTATGATGTCCTTTTATGGACTCCCTGTGGGTGTTAATAAAGGAATGGACTTCTTAAGAGCCATACTTTTGTGAAAGGAAGAAGCTAATCAAAAGAAATAGCACATGGTTAAAAGGGCTGAAGTTTGTAAGCCTTTAGGAACTCAAAACCTTCCTTCGATGAATCAGACTCTCCTATGTAAATGATGGTGGAAGATTTATAATACCTAGGGGATGGAAAGAAATTCTTACAAACAAGTATATATGTGAAAGATCAATGGCTGATTGGGATTAAACCCATGCCAGCTAACTCACAATTTTGGTCTGGTTTCCTCAAACATAAAGAACACTTCTTCTCTGTCTGCCATTTCATTGTTGGGAATGGAAAAAATGTGGAATTTTGGAAAAATGGTGGGTAGGGGACAAACCCCTCAAGTCTAGCTTCCCCCGGTTATATAATATTTGCTTTGATAAAAATCTCGTAGTGGTTGAGGTTTTTAGCAAAGGTTTAAACATTATCGAATTTAGGAGGACTTTATTGGGGGGGGGGGGGGGGGGGCTCTAGAGATTTGGAATCATATTAAAGAAGTGTGTGAGGAGATTGAACTATCTGATAAAAAATGACACTAATGGAGTCTCTTTCCCTCATAATTCCTTTGAAAAAGGAAATCCTACCTCGAGTGAAAATTTGTATGTGCCTAGTGCTTAGAAATAGTATCCTGGCCAAAGATAACCTAATGGAGAGGCTGGATTGGTAACTTAATAGCCCTTTTTTGGGACAAAGATGAGTCAATTGATTATATTTTCATGAGATGTTTTATATCCAGGATGCATTGGAATATTTTTAAATGTGCTTTAACCTTCTTGATATACCTGAGAATACTCAAGCTTTGTTTGATAATTGGGTGTCAAGCTTAAATCTAATGAAAAGTGTGTAATGATATCAGAGGCGTCTGCTATTTTCTGGACAGTTTGAAAATTGAGAAATAGTGTGGTGTTTGGTGATCTTAAATTACTAATCCTTGTGTTCCTGTTAATATCATTGCAAGATTCTTAATGATTGGATTATTCTATAAATAAAACAAGAAGATGAAGAAATGTTGAAGTGGGGAGTAGGAATGTTCGAACTTCTAGCAAGTGAAGTTTTTCGTGCGGTTCATGGATGGAGGATTGGACTAAACAGGATCCAGTAGTGAAGGAGTAGTTGCCCTTTTGGTCTTGTTCTTGTTAGGTCTTTTGTTTCTGATTGTTAGGAGTCTAGTTGGTTCCAGTTGGGTGTTTGAGAGGTGGCATCTGAATTCCTGCTTAAGATTTCTTGGGTGTTTTTCTTATGATGCTTTGATGATCCGACTTGTGGATTCCCATATATCATAAGGTTTATCCCTGTGCGCTCTTGGATATTTTCCACTTTGCTATCATTTTTCCATTTTTGTTATTACTCCCTCTCTCCCAGATTAATTGACGCTGACATCGATGTATCTAGACGTATTTAACTGCTAGATACATCCATTTCAGCGCCAATTAATACAGGGCGGAGGGAGTAGCTTGTAAGATGAAGATATTGTGGTTTCTTATATACGAAATCGGAGAGGAAACTCTCTTTTCAAAACAAACAAAAAACATGATGGCGATGGCTTAGCCTCCCTTGAGTCTAGTCTCCTTGAGATGGTCTCTCTGCTTTGCTCCAATTCCACGATCACGGATGAGGGCTCCGATGACTCCAAGCTGTGCTCCAATTTTCACTTGATATTTGCTTGATATAATGTGTTGTTCTTTCTCATTTCACCGCAACGTACCGTTTGATGTGTTGTGTTTGTGCGTTGCGGTGTTTGTCACGGTTGGCTGTTAATAAGAGCTAAGTAACAATTAATTTACCACATGGTGTATGTGGTAAGCAACCTCAAAACAAACTATGTGAAGAAAAAAAAGTAATAATTATTTTAAATCTGGACGACAGCCTTCAAACACTGTGGTCAGTCAAAGCCTATGCTGGCTCGATCTCTGCTGCAGCGGAGCCTGTTCCTGTGTGCAGGATCCAGGACAGAGCAACTTGCCTGCTTCTACTTCGGGTGGTAGCGACCTGCTGTGTTGGGCCTGAAGCGGGAACGGACGCGGCGACCACATGGATCGATCACAGACTCTAGCTTTCAGACAGGTATGGCCATGCCAGACTGCATCGAAGGCTCCCCTATCCATTGCATGGACCGAGCTAAATTTGCCGGCCTCCTCCCCTATCCATTGTCTGTACTACTTTGTAGACCCGGGTCCTTCCGCGGACGGGCATCTGTACGATTCGGGCTTCAATTCGGTCCTGAAAATGCATCCAAATTCGGTTTCAAATACCTACCAACCAGAATGATGCATCGTCAGGGGTGTGTGCGGTGTGCCCTCTGGAGTGAGATCGATCACAGAGACACAGACACACGCATGCATGATCAAGGAGCTCAGGGGCGTGCTTCTGCTCACTGTGCGATCGTGAATGCAGACGCCTTCTGTCATCCGTCCGCCCGTCTCATCAGGCCGACCTGGCCGGCTTTCGATCGCCGCGAGATCCCGGGATGTGATGGATCGATCCAGCCGCGCGCGCGCGAGCGAGCGGCTTTCTTTTTCCCGCGCCTGGGCCATGATTTATCTACATTCTAGTACAATCGACGAGTAATTTAACAGAGGTAGCAGCAACAGCTACTGCGTTCGTACGAGCGTCACACTGCCGCTCGCTGTGCGATCGATTGGATGGTCATATAGGTCCCGGGCCGGGCTCCCGGTCGACCTCCATCCATCTCACCACGGTCCCATCCATATCGGTGGCATGCAGCCGCTTCCAGCGCCTGCAAGATGGTGGACTGTATCGCTTCACCTACGTACGCGCGCCTCGGTAGTGCCTGGGTCTAGCCTAGGGTTTTCTTGGAGTATACACAAGATCGACGTGCTCTCAATGCACTCGGCGTACGTATACACCGGGGTGCCAGCCAGGCACATGGCTTAGGCTGCACACTCGGCTTACTGAGATGCCACGTGGCACTTCCGTTAGCGTCGACTGGCCGTCATACTGCTTTTTTTCGCCAAGAGCCTTGTTGTTATCCTCGGCTTATATATAAGGTGAGTACCCGTGAAGTGATGCTTAAGTCGGTCCAAATGAAGTCGAAGGGCTTAAACACTCGGCTTACACTTTGCCGAGGTTAAATGTGGCTTCGCCGAGTATGTTTCATTCATACTCGGCTTCATTTATTTTTTCTATAACGATGTATCACTGACCATAGCGTATGCATTATATAATGGATAGGTAAAGAATCAGCTTTCTGTAGCAAAACAGCGTCCATATGCCAATATGGTTTTCGTGGCTTCTGAGGTCACCCGATGGAATCCCTTGGTGCTGAAGCCTCCCAATTATGCCAGACATGATGTGAGCCCAATCACTTCTCAAAAGATACACTATTCATGGCCAATCAACCCATCATTCACTCGCCCATCCAAAGTTACAGAATGATGGTGAGGATCTTTGTGCAGGTTGGTGCACAGGGGCTAGCTGAGCAAGACAAGGGGGCAGGATTGGGTGTGGAATGTAGTGAGATGGAGAGACATGAGTAGAGACGGGCCTGGTCTAGGCCAGCCTATTCACCCATCTTTACTAATTTCTTTCTTTTCGATCACCACCTCCCTAGCTCCTCCCGTTTGCCCCTACCTAGTTCTTGCACTTGTCCCACCCTCTCACACCAACAAGTGTCAAGTGTGAGTCCCAAGTGTCATCATGCCTTTGTCTCATGGCCACCCATGGCGATAAGAGTGGTGATGTGGCATTGGACCAGTTGTCAAGAACTACTACTAGTCACTAGTGAGGTTCATTAAGGATCTTCAGGTTTTGATTCTTCACTAGACAATTTTTTTTGTATTGTGACTCTTGGGTGACTTTGTAGTATGTTAGAGTGATTATCCTTGGGCCTGATTTTTTTTTCTTCATTGATGTATTTTGTTTATCATATAGTATATGGAACTCTCGGTAAAAAATACAGTCTAAATCGGCATGATATCGGGTCTGTTGACAGAATAGCTAGATATTTGAATCTCAGCACGGTGCCGACGTGCCGTCCAAATGAGCAATCCATCAAACTACCCTTATTTCAAGAATTTATTTGTGCACCAAGAAGCATGCACATCGGTTATATGCAAAGTAGTGGAGTTTATGACCCACGCAAAGCATGTTGTAGAGTAATTTGGTTCATGCTGCTAGTCTCCGATCCCACTAAGTCTATAACCTCTAGTGGCATCGGTCTCTTAATGATCCAAGCAAAAGATAGCACGAGAGATCAAAAGTTTACTAGAACAGTGCATGCTCCTCATGGCAAAAAAGTTGAGCTATTTGCATGCTATCGGTAGTGATGATATGTCTCCAGAAATATGCTCCCTCCCACCCTCGGTATTGGCCCTGACACCCTTTACCCAACTTGATATTGGCCCCTACTTTTCTTTAACTTGTGTGTGGCTCAAATACTTGCATTGATAAGACTAGGTGTTGTACTAGAGTCACCCCACATTTGGACAATATGTACTTCTCACCACAATACCTAGGTAAATAATTCAAGTTGTTAAAAAAATGTGCAGAAAATATGAATTTAAGCCAGGGAACAACGAAGCTCATTTATGTAAAAAGGGGAACGAGTAAATTGCAGGACAACTAATGATTTACATCAAATAATTGCTTCAGAAATACATGAGTATTGACCTCTTCTATATTTGACTACTCATTCCTAGATCAAACCCTCATTTGCAACAACACGGCCTTAGTGTGGTTGTAACATAATTAATTTGTGGCTATTTCTGCAAATTGCAAACGACTTCAATTTTCAAAAATAATTTACAGACAGATCCCAAAAAGAAATAAGGTGTGCAAAAGGTTCAGATGTTATTTAAAAAGATTCCCTCACCTATCAGTAGGTGAGGAATAATTTGTCATACCTATGAACCTACACCAAATTATATGCTATAAATGATTGTGCCAGCTCTAAAAAAATTATGGTATATATGATTGTGCCAGTTTTACTTTATTAGCAATTCGAGATATCGTACTGCTACCCAAATCTTGTGATCGCGCGTTTTTGTAGACTTTGTGTTTGCCTTTTTTGTTTTTGTTCTATTTGTGGTAGACTTTGTGACTGCATATATTGATTAATCTTAGTGCAACTTAACCATCCTAGATCCTATGCTGGTCATTAACAGAACATTAGTTTAGTCTAACACATACTCTAAAGGCGAGTTTGTCGGCATGGCCATTGCTATATTTGGTCTGAGTGGTATGTCAGGGCCACAATTGTGGTCTACAGATGGTTGTCTTGTGTACCCAATGTAGATTTGGAATATTTTGGAGAGTATGCAGCGCATAGTATCGTTGTGTGTTCGGTACATATGTACACATTACAACCGACCTAGACTTGCGCTCCAAGATCATATCCGTGTTTAAAAGGAAGGGATATATCAAGAGAGTTAGTTAGGGCAGGAAGAGTTAGCTAGGAAGAAAACAATCATACATGATTATATGTGATCCCCCCGCAATCGAAGAATCATCAGAGTGGATGCCAAGAATCGATCGAAGAACTTTGAATGATGGAGTTGGAAGTCCCTCGGTCGTGACATACGCCAATGGGTGAGTGATTGGAAAATGAACAACAGAGAAATTTCCAAGCGCCACTTTTTTGTGGACAAACTGAATATACATCCCGGTGAGCTTTATGCTGCGATGATAAATCGGTTAGCTGATAAGCAGTCAGCTGAGACATTGTCACAAAACACAACAAAAGTTCTTGTCGATGGTGCAATGGGGCTCGCTGAGTAGTTGTTGGTTGCAACACTCTGCCACTTCATATGCGGCCGCTTGATATTCTGCTTCAACACTTGAATGAGAAACATTGGGTTGGCATTTGGAGGGTTAGCACACCAAAGAGTCACCAAAGTAGACACAAAAACCGGAGGTGGCGCGATGAGTGTCCAAGCATCCCACCCAGTCAGCATCATAGTAGGCCGTAATGGTGGTAGAGGAGCTACCAATGAGCTGAGGACCGTGAGTTGTTGATTCACGAAGATAGTGGAACAAGTGCTTGATCAATCGCCAATCGGTTGTTGGGGAACGTAGTAATTTCAAAATTTTCCTACTCACACGTAAGATCATGGTGATGCATAGCAACGAGAGGGGAGAGTGTTCTCCACGTACCCTCGTAGACTGAAAGCGGAAGCGTTATGACAACGCGGTTGATGTAGTCGTACGTCTTCACGGCCCGACCGATCAAGAACCGAAACTACGGCACCTCCGAGTTCTAGCACACGTTCAGCTCGATGATGTCCCTCGAACTCCGATCCAGCCGAGTGTCGAAGGAGAGTTCCGTCAGCACGACGGCGTGGTGACGATCTTGATGTTCTACCGTCGCAGGGCTTCGCCTAAGCACCGCTACAATATTATCGAGGAGGACTATGGTGGAGGGGGGCACCGCACACGGCTAAGAGATCAATGATCAATTGTTGTTGTGCCTAGAGGTGCCCCCCTGCCCCCGTATATAAAGGATCAAGGGGGAGGGGCGGCCGGCCAGGAGGAGGTGCGCCAAGGAGGAGTCCTACTCCCACCAGGAGTAGGATTCCCCCCCCCCCTTCCAAGTAGTAGGAGTAGGAGTCAAGGAAAGGGGGAAGAGAAGAGAAGGAAGGAGGGGGCGCAGCCCCTCCCCCTAGTCCAATTCGGACTAGGCCTTGGGGGGCGCCCAGCCTCTCCTCTCTCTTTCCCTTAAAGCCCAATAAGGCCCATATACTCCCCGGCGAATTCCCGTAACTCTTCGGTACTCCGAAAAATATCCGAATCACTCGGAACCTTTCCGAACTCCGAATATAGTCGTCCAATATATTGATCTTTACGTCTTGACCATTTCGAGACTCCTCGTCATGTCCCCGATCTCATCCGGGACTCTGAACTCCTTCGGTACATCAAAACTCATAAACTCATAATATAACTGTCATCGAAACCTTAAGCGTGTGGACCCTACAGGTTCGAGAACAATGTAGACATGACTGAGACACGTCTCCGGTCAATAACCAATAGCAGAACCTGGATGCTCATATTGGCTCCTACATATTCTACGAAGGTCTTTATCGGTCAAACCGCATAACAACATATGTTGTTCCCTTTGTCATCGGTATGTTACTTTCCCGAGATTTGATCGTTGGTATCTCAATACCTAGTTCAATCTCGTTACCGGCAAGTCTCTTTACTCGTTATGTAATGCATCATTCCGTAACTAACTTATTAGCTACATTGCTTGCAAGGCTTATAGTGATGTGCATTACCGAGAGGGCCCCAGAGATACCTCTCCGACAATCGGAGTGACAAATCCTAATCTCAAAATACGCCAACCCAACATGTACCTTTGGAGACACCTGTAGAGCTCCTTTATAATCACCCAATTACGTTGTGACGTTTGGTAGCACACAAAGTGTTCCTCCGGTAAACGGGAGTTGCATAATCTCATAGTTATAGGAACATGTATAAGTCATGAAGAAAGCAATAGCAACATACTAAATGATCAAGTGCTAAGCTAACGGAATGGGTCAAGTCAATCACATCATTCTCCTAATGATGTGATCCCGTTAATCAAATGATAACTCTTTTGTCCATGGCTAGGAAACATAACCATCTTTGATAAACGAGCTAGTCAAGTAGAGGCATACTAGTGACACTATGTTTGTCTATATATTCACACATGTATTATGTTTCCGGCTAATACAATTCTAGCATGAATAATAAACATTTATCATGATATAAGGAAATAAATAATAACTTTATTATTGCCTCTAGGGCATATTTCCTTCAGTCTCCCACTTGCACTAGAGTCAATAATCTAGTTCACATTAGCATGTGATTCAACACCAATATTCACATCTATATGTGATTAATACCCATAGTTCACATTGTAATGTGCTCAACACCCAAAGGGTTTACTAGAGTCAATAATCTAGTTCACATTGCTATGTGATTAACACCCAAAAGAGTATTAAGGTATGATCATGTTTTGCTCGTGAGAGAAGTTTAGTCAACGGGTTTGTCACATTCAGAGCCGTATGTATTTTGCAAATATTCTATGTCTACAATGCTTTGCATGGAGCTACTCTAGCTAATTGCTCCCACTTTCAATATGTATCCAGATTGAGACTTAGAGTCATCTGGATCGGTGTAAAAGCTTGCATCGATGTAACTCTTTACGACGTGCTCTTTTATCACCTCCATAATCGAGAAACATCTCCTTAGTCCTCACTAAGGATATTCTTGACCGCTGTCCAATGATCTATTATTAGATCAACATTGTATTCCTTTCCCAAACTCAGAGCAAGGTATACAATAGGTCTGGTACATAGCATAGCATACTTTATAGAACCTATGACTGAGGCATAGGGAATGACTTTTCATTCTCTTTCTATTTTCCGCCATGGTCGGGATTTGAGTCTTACTCAATTTCACACCTTGCAACACAGGCAAGAACTCCTTCTTTGACTGTTCCATTTTGAACTACTTCAAAATCTTATCAAGGTATGTACTCATTGAAAAAACTTATCAAGCGTCTTGATCTACCTATATAGATCTTGATGCTCAATGCGTAAGCAGCTTCACTGAGGTCTTTCTTTGAAAAACTCCTTTCAAACACTCCTTTGTGCTTTTCAGAAAATTCTACATCATTTGCAATTAATAATATGTCATTCACATATACTTATCAGAAAGGTTGTAGTGCTCCCACTCACTTTCTTGTCAATACAGGCCTTTCCAAAAGTCTGCATAAAACCACATGCTTTGATCAACTCATCAAAGCATATATTCCAACTCCGAGATGCTTGCACCTGTCCATTGATGGATCGCTATAGCTTGCACATTTTGTTAACACCTTTAGGATTGACAAAACCTTCTGGTTGCGTCATATACAACTCTTCTTTAATAAATCCATTAAGGAATGCAGTTTTGACATCCATTTGCCAGATTTCATAAAATGTGGCAATTGCTAACATGATTCGGACAGACTTAAGCATCGATATGAGTGAGAAAATGTCATCGTATTCAACACCTTGAACTTGTCAAAAAATCTTTTTGCGACAAGTCGAGCTTTGTAAATAGTAACACTACTATCAGCGTCCATCTTCCTCTTGAAGATCCATTTATTTTCTATAGCTTGCCGATCATCGGGCAAGACAACCAAAGTCCACACTTTGTTGTCATACATGGATCCCATCTCAGATTTCATGGCCTCAAGCCATTTCGTGGAATCTGGGCTCATCATCGCTTCCTCATAGTTCATAGGTTCATCATGGTCTAGTAACATGACTTCAAGAACAGGATTACCGTCCCACTCTGGTGCGGATCTTACTCTGGAAGACCTACGCGGTTCGGTAGTAACTTGATCTGAAGCTTCATGATCATCATCATTAGCTTCCTCACTAATTGGTGTAGGAATCACAGGAACTGATTTCTGTGATGAACTACTTTCCAATAAGGGAGCAGGTACAGTTACCTCATCTAGTTCTACTTTCCTCCCACTCACTTCTTTCGAGAGAAACTCTTTCTCTAGAAAGGATCCATTCTTAGCAACAAAGATTTTGCCTTCGGATCTGTGATAGAAGGTGTACCCAACAGTTTCCTTTTGGTATTCTATGAGGACGCACTTCTCCGATTTGGGTTCGAGCTTATCAAATTGAAACTTTTTCACATAAGCATCGCAGCCCCAAACTTTAAGAAACGACAACTTTGGTTTCTTGCCAAACCACAGTTCATAAGCCGTTGTCTCAACGGATTTCAATGGTGCCCTATTTAACGTGAATGCAGCTGTCTCTAATGCATATCCCCAAAACGATAGTGGTAAACCAATAAGACACATCATAGATTACACAATATCCAATAAAGTGCGGTTACGATGTTCGGACACACTATAACGCTATAGTGTTCCAGGTGGTGTGAACTGTGAAACTATTCCACATTGTTTTATATGAAGGCCAAACTCGTAACTAAAATATTCGTCTCTATGATCAGATCGCATAAAACTTTGTTTTCTTGTTACGATGATTCTCCACTTCACTCTAAAATTCTTTGAACTTTTCAAATGTTTCAGACTTGTGTTTCATTAAGTAGATATACTCATATCTGCTCAAATCATTTGTGAAGGTCAGAAAAATAACGATACCCACCACGAGCATCAACACTCTTGGACCGCATACATCGGTATGTATTATTTCCAACAAGTCAGTAGATCGTTCCATTGTTCCGGAGAACGGAGTTTTAGTCATCTTGCCCATAAGGCACAGTTTTGCAAGCATCAAATGATTCATAATCAAGTGATTCCAAAAATCCATCTTTTATGGAGTTTCTTCATGCGCTTTACACCGACATGACCCAAACGGCAGTGCCACAAATATGTTGCACTATCATTATCAACTTTGCATCTTTTGGCATCAATATTATGAATATGTGTATCACTACGATCAAGATCCAACAAACTATTTTCATTGGGTGTATGACCATCGAAGGTTTATTCATGTAAACAGAACAACAATTATTCTCTGACTTTAAATGAATAACCGTATTGCAATAAACATGATCAAATCATATTCATGCTCAACGCAAACGCCAAATAACATTTATTTAGGTTTCAACACTAATCCCGAAAGTATAGGGAGTGTGCGATGATGATCATATCAATCTTGGAACCACTTCCAACACACATCGTCACTTCACCCTCAACTAGTCTTTGTTTATTCTGCAACTCCTGTTTCGAGTTACTAATCTTAGCAACCAAACAAGTATCAAATACGCAGGGGCTACTATAAACACTAGTAAGGTACACATCAATAACCTGTATATCAAATATACCCTTGTTCACTTTGCCATCCTTCTTATCCACCAAATATTCAGGACATTTCCGCTTCCAGTGACTATTTCCTTTGCAGTAGAAGCACTTAGTTTCAGGCTTTGGTCCAGCTTTGGGCTTCTTCACGGGAGTGACAACTTGCTTGCCATTTTACTTGAAGTTCCCTTTCTTTTCCTTTGCCCTTTTCTTGAAACTAGTGGTCTTGTCAATAATCAACACTTGATGCTCTTTTCTTGATTTCTACCTTCGTTGATTTTAGCATCACGAAGAGCTCGGGAATCATTTACGTCATCCCTTGCATTATAGTTCATCACGAAGTTCCAGTAACTTGGTGATGGTGACTAGAGAACTCTGCCAATCACTATCTTATCTGGAAGATCAACTCCCACTTGATTCAAGCGATTGTAGTACTCAGACAATCTAAGTACTTGCTCACTAGTTGAGCAATTCTCCTCCATCTTTTAGGCGACATTTGTCAGAGGTCTCATACCTCTTGACACGGGCATGAGTCTGAAATACCAATTTCATCTCTTGAAACATCTTATATGTTCCATGACGTTTCAAAAACGTTTTTGTAGTACCGGTTCTAAGCCATAAAGCATGGTGCACAAAACTATCAAGTAGTCATCATATTGAGCTAGCCAAACGTTCACAACATCTGCATCTGCTCCTGCAATAGGTCTGTCACCTAGTGGTGCATCAAGGACATAATTCTTCTTTGCAGCAATGAGGATAAACCTCAGATCACGGACCAAGTCCGCATCATTGCTACTAACATTTTTCAACTTAGTTTTCTCTAGGAACACATATAAAAACATAGGGAAGCAAAAACATAGGGAAGCAACAACGCGAGCTATTGATCTACAACATAATTTGCAAAGTACTACCAGGACTAAGTTCATGATAAATTAAAGTTCGATTAATCATATTACTTAAGAACTCCCACTTAGACAGACATATCTCTAGTCATCTAAGTGATCACGTGATCCAAATCAACTAAACCATGTCCGATCATCACGTGAGATGGAGTAGTTTTCAATGGTAAACATCACTATGTTGATCATATCTACTATATGATTCACGTTCGACCTTTCGGTCTCCGTGTTCTGAGGCCATATCTATATATGCTAGGCTCGTCAAGTTTAACCTGAGTATTCCGCATGTGCAACTGTTTTGCACCCGTTGTATTTGAACGTAGAGCCTATCACACCCGATCATCACGTGGTGTCTCAGCACGAAGAACTTTCGCAATGGTGCATACTTAGGGAGAACACTTCTTGATAATTAGTGAGAGATCATCTTAAAATGCTACCGCCGAACTAAGCAAAATAAGATGTATAATAGATAAACATCATATGCAATCAAAATATGTGCCATGATATGGCCATGATCATCTTGCGCCTTTGATCTCCATCTCCAAAGTACTGTCATGATCTCTATCATCACCGGCACGACACCATGATCTTCATAATCTTGATCTATATCAATGTGTCGTCACATGGTCGTCTCGCCAACTATTGCTCTTGCAACTATTGCTATCGCATAGCGATAAAGTAAAGCAATTATTTGGCACTTGCATCTTATGCAACAAAGAGACAATCATAGGGCTTCTGCCAGTTGTCGATAAATTCAACAAAACATGGTCATCTCATACAACAACTTATATCTCATCATGTCTTGACCATATCACATCACAACATGCCCTGCAAAAACAAGTTCGACGTCCTCTACTTTGTTGTTGCAAATTTTATGTGCTGCTACGGGCTGAGCAAGAACCGTTCTTACCTACGCATCAAAACCACAACAATAGTTCGTCAAGTTAGTGTTGTTTTAACCTTCTCAAGGACCGGGCGTAGAAACACTCGGTTCAAGTAAAGTTGGAGAAACAGACACCCGTCAGCCACCTGTGTGCAAAGCACGTCGGTAGAACCAGTCTCATGTAAGCGTACGCGTAATGTCGGTCCGGGCCGCTTCATCCGACAATACCGCCGAACCAACGTATTGTTGGGGAACGTAGCAGAAATTCAAAATTTTCCTACGTGTCACCAAGATCTATCTATGGAGAAACCAGCAACGAGGGGAAGGAGAGTGCATCTACATACCCTTGTAGATCGCTAAGCGAAAGCGTTCAAGAGAACGGGGTTGAAGGAGTCGTACTCGTCGTGATCCAAATCACCGGAGATCCTAGTGCGGAACGGACGGCACCTCCGCGTTCAACACACGTACAGCCCGGTGACGTCTCCCATGCCTTGATCCAGCAAGGAGAGAGGGAGAGGTTGAGGAAGACTCCATCCAGCAGCAGCACAACGGCGTGGTAGTGGTGGAGGAGCGTGGCAATCCTGCAGGGCTTCGCCAAGCATCTGCGGGAGAGGAGGAGGTGTCACGGGAGGGAGGGAGGCGCCAGGGCTTCAGGTGCGGCTGCCCTCCCTCCCCTCCACTATATATAGGGGCAAGGGAGAGGGAGAGGGCGCAGCCTTGCCCCTTCCTCCAAGGAAGGGGTGCTTCCAAGGGAGGGAGGAGTCCATCCTCCCCAAGGCACCTCGGAGGTGCCTTCCCCTTTTAGGACTCTCCCCTCCCCAAGTCTCCTTGGCGCATGGGCCTCTTGGGGCTGCTTCCCTTGGCCCATATAGGCCAAGGCGCACCCCCTACAGCCCATCTGGCCCCCCGGGGCAGGTGGACCCCCCCCGGTGGACCCCCGGACCCCTTTCGGCACTCCCGGTACAATACCGATAAAGTGTGAAACTTTTCCGGCGACCAAAATAAGACTTCCCATATATAAATCTTTACCTCCGGACCATTCCGGAACTCCTCGTGACGTCCGGGATCTCATCCGGGACTCCGAACAACATTCGGTAACCACATACAAACTTCCTTTATAACCCTAGCATCATCGAACCTTAAGTGTGTAGACCCTACGGGTTCGGGAGACATGCAGACATGACCGAGACGTTCTCCGGTCAATAACCAACAGCGGGATCTGGATACCCATGTTGGCTCCCACATGTTCCACGATGATCTCATCGGATGAACCACGATGTCAAGGACTCAATCGATCCCGTATACAATTCCCTTTGTCTAACGGTATTGTACTTGCCCGAGATTCGATCGTCAGTATGCCGATACCTTGTTCAATCTCGTTACCGGCAAGTCTCTTTACTCGTTCCGTAACACATCATCCCGTGATCAACCCCTTGGTCACATTGTGCACATTATGATGATGTCCTACCGAGTGGGCCCAGAGATACCTCTCCGTTTACACGGAGTGACAAATCCCAGTCTCGATACGTGCCAACCCAACAGACACTTTCAGAGATACCTGTAGTGCACCTTTATAGCCACCCAGTTACGTTGTGACGTTTGGTACACCCAAAGCATTCCTACGGTATCCGGGAGTTGCACAATCTCATGGTCTAAGGAAATGATACTTGACATTAGAAAAGCTTTAGCATACGAACTACGATCTTTGTGCTAGGCTTAGGATTGGGTCTTGTCCATCACATCATTCTCCTAATGATGTGATCCCGTTATCAACGACATCCAATGTCCATGGTCGGGAAACCGTAACCATCTATTGATCAACGAGCTAGTCAACTAGAGGCTTACTAGGGACATGGTGTTGTCTATGTATCCACACATGTATCTGAGTTTCCTATCAATACAATTATAGCATGGATAATAAACGATTATCATGAACAAGGAAATATAATAATAACTAATTTATTATTGCCTCTAGGGCATATTTCCAACAGTCTCCCACTTGCACTAGAGTCAATAATCTAGTTCACATCGCCATGTGATTAACACTCACAGGTCACATCGCCATGTGACCAACATCCAAAGAGTTTACTAGTGTCATTAAACTAGTTCACATCATCATGTGATTAAGACTCAATGAGTTCTAGGGTTTGATCATGTTTTGCTTGTGAGAGAGGTTTTAGTCAACAGGTCTGCAACATTGAGATCCGTATGTACTTCGCAAATCTCTAGGTCATAATGTAAATGTTGCTTCCACGCTCCACTTGGAGCTATTCCAAATGGTTGCTCCACTATGTGTATCCGGTTTGCTACTCAGAGTCATTTGGATAGGTGTTAAAGCTTGCATCGACGTAACCCTTTACGCCGAACTCTTTATCACCTCCATAATCGAGAAACATATCCTTATTCCTCTAAGGATAATTTTGACCGCTATCTGGTGATCTACTCCTTGATCACCTTTGTACCCTCTTGCCAGGTATGTAGCAAGGCACACATCAGGTGCGGTACTTAGCATAGCATACTATAGAGCCTACGTCTAAAGCATAGGGGACGACCTTCGCCCTTTCTCTCTCTTTTCTGCTGTGGTCGAGCTTTAAGTCTTAACTTCATACCTTACATCTCAGGCAAGAACTCCTTCTTTGACTGATCCATCTTGAACACCTTCAAGATCATGTCGAGGTATATGCTCATTTGAAAGTATTATTAAGCATTTTTGATCTAACCTCATAGATCTTGATGCTCAATGTTCAAGTAGCTTAATCCAAGTTTTCTATTGAAAAATACCTTTCAAATAACCCTATATGCTTTCTAGAAATTCTACATCATTTCTGATCATCAATATGTCAACAACATATACTCATCAGAAATTCTATAGTGCTCCCACTCACTTCTTTGGAAATACAAGTTTCTCATAAACTTTGTATAAACCTAAAATCTTTGATCATCTTATCAAAGTGCATATTCCAACTCCGAGATGCTTACTCCAGTCCATGGAAGGATCGCTGGAGCTAGCATACCTTTTAGCATCCTTAGGATCGACAAAACCTTTCTGATTGTATCACATACAACCTTTCCTTACGAAAACTGGTAAGGAAACTCATTTTGACATCCATTTGCCAGATTTCATAAATGCAGCTAATGCTAACATGAATCCGACGGACTTAAGCATCGCTACGGATGAGAAAATCTCATCGTAGTCAACTCCTTGAACTTGTGAAAAACTCTTCGCCACAAGTCAAGCTTCATAGACGGTGACATTACCGTCCACGTCCGTCTTCTTCTTAAAGATCCATTTATCTCAATGGCTTGCCGATCATTGGGCAAGTCCACCAAAGTCCATGCTTTGTTCTGATACATGGATCCTATCTCGGATTTCATGGCTTCTAACCATTTGTCGGAATTTGGGCCCACCATCGCTTCTCCATAGCTCGTAGGCTCATTGTTGTCTAGCAACATGACCTTCAAGACAGGATTACTGTACCACTCTGAAGTAGTACGCATCCTTGTCAACCTACGAGGTTCGGTAGTGACTTGATCCGAAGCATCATGATCACTATCATAAGCTTCCGCTTCAATTGGTGTAGGTGCCACATGAACAACTTCCTGTGCCCTGCTACACACTTGTTGAAGTGATGGTTCAATAACCTCATCAAGTCTCCACCATCCTCCCACTCAATTCTTTCGAGAGTAACTTTTCCTCGAGAAAGGACTTGTTTCTAGAAACAATCACTATTGCTTTCGGATCTGAATTAGGAGGTATACCCAACTGTTTTGGGTGTCCTATGAAGATGCACTTTATCTGTTTTGGGTTCGAGCTTATCAACCTGAAACTTTTTCATATAAGCGTCGCAGCCCCAAACCTTTAAGAAATGACAGCTTAGGTTTCTCTAAACCATAGTTCATACGGTGTCATCTCAACGGAATTACATGGTGCCCTATAAAGTGAGTGCGGTTGTCTCTAATGCCTAACCCATGAACGATGGTGGTAATTCGATAAGAGACATCATGGTACGCACCATATCCAATAGGGTGCAACTATGATGTTCGGACACACGATCTCACTATGGTGTTTCAGGCGGTATTAATTGTGAAACAATTTCCACAATGTCTTAATTGCGTGCCAAAGCTCGTAACTCAGATACTCATCTCTATGATCATATCATAGGCATTTTATCCTCTTGTCACGATGATCTTCAACTTCACTCTGAAATTACTTGAACCATTCAATAATTCAGACTTGTGTTTCATCCAGTAAATATACTCAACATCTACTCGAATCATCTGTGAAGTAAGAACATAACGATATTCACTGCATGCCTCAGCACTCATTGGACTGCACACATCAAAAATGTGCTACTTCCAACAAGTTGCTATCTTGTTCCATCTTACTGAAAATGAGGCTTTTCAGTCATCTTGCCCATGTGGTATGATTTGCATATCTCAAGTGATTTAAAATCAAGTGAGTCCAAACGATCCATCTGCATGGAGTTTCTTCATGCGTATACACCAATAGACATGGTTCACATGTCTCAAACTTTTCAAAAACGAGCGAGTCTAAAGATCCATCAACATGGAGCTTCTTCATGCGTTTTATACCAATATGACTTACATGGCAGTGCCACAAGTAAGTGGTACTATCATTACTATCTTATATCTTTTGGCATGAAAATGTGTAACACTACGATCGAGATTCAATAAACCATTCCTATTAGGTGCGATACCATTGAAGGTATTATTCAAATAAACAGAGTAACCATTATTCTCCTTAAATGAATAACCGTATTGTGATAGACATAATTCAATCATGTCTATGCTCAACGCAAACACCAAATGACAACTTATTTAGGTTTAATACTAATCTTGATGGTAGAGGGAGCGTGCGATGTTTGATCACATCAAACTTGGAAACACTTCCAACACATATCGTCAGCTCACCTTTAGCTAGTCTCCGTTTATTCCGAAGCTCTTTTATTTCGAGTTACTAACACTTAGCAACCGAACCGGTATCTAATACCCTGGTGCTACTAGGAGTACTAGTAAAGTACACATTAACTTAATGTGTATCCAATATACTTCTATCGACCTCGCCAGCCTTCTCATCTACCAAGTATCTAGGGTAATTCTGCTCTAGTGGCTGTTCCCCTTATTACAGAAGCACTTAGTCTCGGGTTTGGGTTCAACCTCGGGTTTCTTCACTAGAGCAGCAGCTGATTTGTCGTTTCATGAAGTATCCCTTCTTGCCCTTGCCCTTCTTGAAACTAGTGGTTTCATTAACCATCAACAATTGATGCTCCTACTTGACTTCTACTTTTGCGGTATCAAACATCGCGAATACCTCAAGGATCATCATATCTATCCCTGATATGTTATAGTTCATCACGAAGCTCTAGCAGCTTGGTGGCAATGACTTTGGAGAAACATCACTATCTCTGGAAGATCAACTCCCACTCGATTCAAGTGATTGTCGCACTCAGACAATCTGAGCACAATCTCAACGATTGAGCTTTTCTCCCTTAGTTTGCAGGCTAAGAAAATCGTCGGAGGTCTCATACCTCTTGACGTGGGCACGAGCCTGAAATCTCAATTTCAGCCCTCGAAACATCTCATATGTTCCGTGATGTTTCGAAAATGTCTTTGGTGCCTCAACTCTAAACCGTTTAACTGAACTATCACGTGTATGTCTGATGTTCGCAACATCCACAAACGACGTTTGGGGTTCAGCACACTGAGCGGTGCATTAAGGACATAAGCTTTCTACTGTCCGCATTGTCGCTACTGTCAACTTTCAACTATATTTTCTCTAGGAACATAACTAAACAGTGGAACTAAAGCGTGAGCTTACGACATAATTTGCAAAGAACTTTTGACTATGTTCAGGATAATTAAGTTCATCTTATGAACTCCCACTCAGATAAACATCCCTCTAGTCATCTAAGTGATTACATGATCCGAGTCAACTAGGCCGTGTCCGATCATCACGTGAGACGGACTAGTCATCATCGGTGAACATCTTCATGTTGATCGTATCTACTATACGACTCATGCTCGACCTTTCGGTCTCTTGTGTTCCGAGGCCATGTCTGTACATGCTAGGCTCGTCAAGTCAACCTAAGTGTTTCGTGTGTGTAAATCTGTCTTACACCCGTTGTATGTGAACGTAAGAATCCATCACACCCGATCATCATGTGGTCCTTAGAAACGACGAACTTTCGCAACGGTGCACAGTTAAGGGGAACACTTTCTTGAAATTTTAATGAGGGATCATCTTATTTACTACCGTCGTTCTAAGCAAATAAGATGCATAAACATGATAAACATCACATGCAATCAAATAGTGACATGATATGGCCAATATCATTTTGCACCTTTTGATCTCCATCTTCGGGGCTCCATGATCATCATCGTCACCGGCATGACACCATGATCTCCATCATCATGATCTCCATAATCGTGTCTTCATGAAGTTGTCTCGCCAACTATTACTTCTACTACTATGGCTACCGGTTAGCAATAAAGTAAAGTAATTACATGGCGTTGTTTAATGACACGCAGGTCATATAATAAATAAAGACAACTCCTATGGCTCCTGCCGGTTGTCATACTCATCGACATGCAAGTCGTGATTACTATTACAAGAACATGATCAATCTCATACATCACATATATTCATCACATTCTTCTTGGCCATATCACATCACATAGCATACCCTGCAAAAACAAGTTAGACGTCCTCTAATTGTTGTTTGCATGTTTTACGTGGCTGCTATGGGTTTCTAGCAAGAACGTTTCTTACCTACGCAAAACCACAACGTGATATGCCAATTGCTATTTACCCTTCATAAGGACCCTTTTCATCGAATCCGTTCCGACTAAAGTGTGAGAGACTGGCACCCGCTAGCCACCTTATGCACCAAGTGCATGTCAGTCGGTGGAACCTGTCTCACGTAAGAGTACGTGTAAGATCGGTCCAGGCCGCTTCATCCCAAACAAGATTGGACTAGTAACGGTAAGCATATTGAACAAGATCAACGCCCACAACTACTTTGTGTTCTACTCGTGCAAAGAATCTACGCAATAGACCTAGCTCATGATGCCACTGTTGGGGAACGTAGCAGAAATTCAAAATTTTCCTACGTGTCACTAAGATCTATCTATGGAGAACCCAGCAACGAGGGGAAGGAGAGTGCATCTACATACCCTTGTAGATCGCTAAGCGGAAGCGTTCAAGAGAACGGGGTTGAAGGAGTCGTACTCGTCGTGATCCAAATCACCGAAGATCCTAGTGCCGAACGGACGGCACCTCCGCGTTCAACACACGTACAGCCCGGTGACGTCTCCCATGCCTTGATCCAGCAAGGAGAGAGGGAGAGGTTGAGGAAGACTCCATCCAGCAGCAACACAATAGCGTGGTGGTGGTGGAGGAGCGTGGCAATCCTGCAGGGCTTCGCCAAGCATCTGCGGGAGAGGAGGAGGTGTCGCGGGAGGGAGGGAGGCGCCAGGGCTTCAGGTGCGGCTGCCCTCCCTCCCCTCCACTATATATAGGAGCAAGGGAGAGGGGGAGGGCGCAGCCTTGCCCCTTCCTCCAAGGAAGGGTTGCGGCCAAGGGAGGGAGGAGTCCATCCTCCCCAAGGCACCTCGGAGGTGCCTTCCCCTTTTAGGACTCTCCCCTCCCCAAGTCTCCTTGGCGCATGGGCCTCTTGGGGCTGCTGCCCTTGGCCTATATATGCCAAGGCGCACCCCCTACAGCCCATGTGGCCCCCCGGGGCAGGTGGACCCCCCCGGTGGACCCTCGGACCCCTTTCGGCACTCCCGGTACAATACCGATAAAGTGCGAAACTTTTCCGGCGACCAAAATAAGACTTCCCATATATAAATCTTTACCTCCGGACCATTACGGAACTCCTCGTGATGTCCGAGATCTCATCCGGGACTCCGAACAACATTCGGTAACCACATACAAACTTCCTTTATAACCCTAGCGTCATCGAACCTTAAGTGTGTAGACCCTACGGGTTTGGGAGACATGCAGACATGACCGAGACGTTCTCCGGTCAATAACCAACAGCGGTATCTGGATACCCATGTTGGCTCCCACATGTTCCACGATGATCTCATCGGATGAACCACGATGTCAAGGACTCAATCGATCCTGTATATAATTCCCTTTGTCTAACGGTATTGTACTTGCCAGAGATTCAATCGTCGGTATGCCGATACCTTGTTCAATCTCGTTACCGGCAAGTCTCTTTACTTGTTCCGTAACACATCATCCCGTGATCAACCCCTTGGTCACATTGTGCACATTATGATGATGTCCTACCGAGTGGGCCCAGAGATACCTCTCCGTTTACACGGAGTGACAAATCCCAGTCTCGATTCGTGCCAACCCAACAGACACTTTCGGAGATACCTGTAGTGCACCTTTATAGCCACCCAGTTACTTGTGATGTTTGGTACACCCAAAGCATTCCTACGGTATCCGGGAGTTGCACAATCTCATGGTCTAAGGAAATGATACTTGACATTAGAAAAGCTTTAGCATACGAATTACGATCTTTGTGCTAGGCTTAGGATTGGGTCTTGTCCATCACATCATTCTCCTAATGATGTGATCCCATTATCAACGACATCCAATGTCCATGGTCAGGAAACCGTAACCATCTGTTGATCAACGAGCTAGTCAACTAGAGGCTTACTAGGGACATGGTGTTGTCTATGTATCCACACATGTATCTGAGTTTCCTATCAATACAATTATAGCATGGATAATAAACGATTATCATGAACAAGGAAATATAATAATAACTAATTTATTATTGCCTCTAGGGCATATTTCCAACACGTATGACATGCTGGTAAGCAGTATGACTTGTATCGCCCAGAACTCACTTGTGTTCTACTCGTGCATATAACACCAACGCATAAAACCTAGGCTCGGATGCCACTGTCAGGGAACGTAGTAATTTCAAAAAAAATATACGCACACGTAAGATCATGGTGATGCATAGCAACGAGAGGGGAGAGTGTTGTCCACGTACCCTCGTAGACCGAAAGCGGAAGCGTTATGACAACGCGGTTGATGTAGTCGTACGTCTTCACGGCCCGACCGGTCAAGCATCGAAACTACGGCACCTCCGAGTTCTAGCACACGTTCAGCTCGATGACGTCCCTCGAACTCCGATCCAGCCGAGTGCCGAAGGAGAGTTCCGTCAGCACGACGGCGTGGTGACGATCTTGATGTTCTACCGTCGCAGGGCTTCGCCTAAGCACCGCTACAATATTATCGAGGAGGACTATGGTGGAGGGGGGCACCACACACGGCTAAGAGATCAATGATCAATTGTTGTTGTGCCTAGAGGTGCCCCCCTGCCCCCGTATATAAAGGATCAAGGGGGAGGGGGCGGCCGGCCAGGAGGAGGCGCGCCAAGGAGGAGTCCTACTCCCACCGGGAGTAGGATCCCCCCCCCCCCCTTCCAAGTAGTAGAAGTAGGAGTCAAGGAAAGGGGGAAGAGAAGAGAAGGAAGGAGGGGGTGCAGCCCCTCCCCCTAGTCCAATTCGGACTAGGCCTTGGGGGGCGCCCAGCCTCTCCTCTCTCTTTCCCTTAAAGCCCAATAAGGCCCATATACTCCCCGGCGAATTCCCGTAACTCTCCGGTACTCCGAAAAATACCCGAATCACTCGAAACCTTTCAGAACTCCGTATATAGTCGTCCAATATATCGATCTTTACGTCTCCATCATTTCGAGACTCCACGTCATGTCCCCGATCTCATCCGGGACTCCGAACTCCTACGATACATCAAAACTCATAAACTCATAATATAACTGTCATCAAAACCTTAAGCGTGCGGACCCTACGGGTTCGAGAACAATGTAGACATGACCGAGACATGTCTCCGATCAATAACCAATAGCAGAAACTGGATGCTCATATTGGCTCCTACATATTCTACGAAGATCTTTATCGGTCAAACTGCATAACAACATACGGTGTTCCCTTTGTCATCGGTATGTTACTTGCCCAAGATTTGATCGTCGGTATCTCAATACCTAGTTCAATCTCGTTATCGGCAAGTCTGTTTACTCGTTACGTAATGCATCATTTCGTAACTAACTTATTAGCTACATTGCTTGCAAGGCTTATAGTGATGTGCATTACCGAGAGGGCCCCAGAGATACCTCTCCGACAATCAGAGTGACAAATCCTAATCTCGAAATACGCCAACCCAACATGTACCTTTGGAGACACCTGTAGAGCTCCTTTATAATCACCCAATTACGTTGTGACGTTTGGTAGCACACAAAGTGTTCCTCCGGTAAACGGGAGTTGCATAATCTCATAGTTATAGGAACATGTATAAGTCATGAAGAAAGCAATAGCAACATACTAAATGATCAAGTGCTAAGCTAACGGAATGGGTCAAGTCAATCACATCATTCTACTAATGATGTGATCCCGTTAATCAAATGATAACTCTTTTGTCCATGGCTAGTAACCATCTTTGATAAACGAGCTAGTCAAGTAGAGGCATACTAGTGACACTATGTTTGTCTATGTATTCACACATGTATTATGTTTCCGGTTAATACAATTCTAGCATGAATAATAAACATTTATCATGATATAAGGAAATAAATAATAACTTTATTATTGCCTCTAGGGCATATTTCCTTCATGGGTACCTCAAGGAGCATGCGTGTGCAAACAAATCTGTTGGGCATCATATGCAATGTCTGGGCGCGTCAAAGTGAGATGTTGAAGTGCCCTGACAATACTCTAGTAGAAACTAGCATTAGACACAGGATCATCGGAAGCAACTGAGACCTTGGGTATGGTGTCAGCTGGCATGGCGGTAGGCTTGCAGTTGGACATGGCAACTCAATCAAAAATTTCCTCGATATACCTTTCCTGACACAAAAAGAACCTCGAGGTTGTCCATCGAACTGCAAGTTGAGGGAAAATTTCAAAGGACCAAGGTATTTCATCTTGAACTGGGAGCTGGCGGAGGTGATGATGGTTAAAGAAACTGGGAAGAGGAGGCCACCAACACAATATCATCAACGTAGATGAGTAAGTAAGCCTTGTGAGAACCTTGATAGAACATAATAACTACATGCCCGAGAAAGTTGAGGTGAACCCAAGACACCGAAGAAAATCTGATGTGTGTGTACCAAGCACGAGGTGCATGTTTGAGTGTGTAGAGGGACTTGGATAGGAGGCACACATGGTCGGGGTTGTTGGCATCGATGAAGCCCGTCGTTTGAGCAATGCGGTCACATTCATGGAACACTCCATGAAGAAACACATTGGAAGCATCAAGCTGAAGCACATGCCAACTGCAAGTTGTAACAAATTGCAGAACTTTCACGGGCTTAACCACGGGACTGAAGGTATCACCAAAGTCCATACCGGCACGCTGTGTGAGACTACATACAACTCAGCGGACGAGTTGAAGCAACCCTCAGTGGCAAGCTTTCCCAACCAATAGTAGTTAGAATATTATGAAGTTCATATTTTGCAAATATATTTCATGACAAAACAAATCATCATTTTACCAATCTTATACTCCGTGGGACCGAGGGAGTAGTTTGTATCCATCGCGGGTAATTATTCAGTCACAAAAGGCATTGTCTAAACAGTTATTATATTGCGTGAATGATTAGTCGACACATGAATCATGATCTGAAATGTTACTATTTCGGAAATTATAAATCCCGAACGTTTGGGTTTACCCATGGCAAATCGAACTTTTTAAAGGCAACTTTCGTTGACGTGAGGATACAAGTTTAGTTGGCAAGCACAAAAATTTCCTGCCAAAAACAAACCGATGACGGAATTGTCATGCTTACCAACTAAACTTGCCATCCCTCGCATATATAAATTACCACGAAATGTTTGATTTGCCATGGGCAAATCCTGAACATTCGGGACTTATCGATGTCCTACTATTTTTCTTTTGAGAACACCATCCAATGTTGTATGACAAAGATAGTACAAAATCCAAGCGGCATTGACTTTTCGTTTGATGTTTCAATAATTATCAAACGCATTCATGTACCATTTAGGGGCAGTTTGGTTGGTGTCCTCGACACCGTGCCTAAGAAAAAAATGTGCCTAGAATGAGCCTGAAATATTGTTGTTTACTTCCTGGCTAGGCAAGCCACACAGATCGGTTGTTTGGTTCGTGACCAGGCCTGGTGGGTATTAAAGTATGTTAGGCCAACTCCACCGCACGACCCTGTCCATTTTGTCCGGATTCTGTCTGTTTGGGTAGGGCGATGGGGTCGTGTCCGGGCCTGTCCTGGGATGCGGTGGTCATGCGCCCAGCGTGCGGCCGCATCCTTTTACCCCATCCTGTCCGCCTTCATTTTCAAACAACAACGTTTCAAATACCAGCAGTCGACCTAGTTCACGCCAGCGGCCCTAGTTCACGCCCGGCAACAAAGCCAGCGGCCTACACGTGCTCGCCGGCAACACAGCCAGCGGCCAGCAACACAGCCGGCCTCCAAAAAGAATAGTTTTGTTCGCCGGCAACACAGCCAGCGGGCGGCAACACAGCCTGCCTTCAAAATGAATCAGGTTCTCGCCGGCACACAGCCAGCGGGCGGCACCCATGCCAGCCTCCAAAAAGAACGGCCACGGCCGATCGGACGACCTAGTTCAGGCCGTCGGCGTCGAACATCTCCTTCCGCCTGGCCTCGAACCAGCTCCTCGTCTTGTCGCTCATCTTGCTCAAGTCCACGCTCATGATCGCAAGGGCGACCTCCTTCGCTATGGTTGCGGCATTGGTGGCCTCGATGTCGAGCTGCCTCTGCCTGGCCTTGACGTTCTCGACCTCGATGTCGAGCTTCCTTTGCCGCGCCGCCTCCTCCATGTCGATCTTCCATCTCTTGGCTGCCTCCTCCATCTCAAGCTTCTTCCTTTGAAGCTCT
This sequence comes from Triticum aestivum, assembly GCF_018294505.1. Lineage (NCBI taxonomy): Eukaryota > Viridiplantae > Streptophyta > Magnoliopsida > Poales > Poaceae > Triticum > Triticum aestivum. Next base: position 782,304,745 of record NC_057801.1, read on the forward strand.
AGGTATTGCTTCATTTCTCGTCCTTGCTTTGCCGCTTCTTCTCATCCCTCACATCCTTTTGAGACATCATGCCATGCAACGTCTCATGCAAGGCCATGGATGAGGCATCACGTATGTCATCCACCTTGGAGTTGGTATTGCCCCTCGGCCTCTTCAACGCCTCGCCATCTCCACCTCCGGCGAACTTGGCCGTCTTCTTGCCTCTCTTCCTTTGTAGCTCACTATATTGATCCTTGAACTTAGGACAATTGTTGATGATCGTCCAACAATGTGTAAGAGTGAATGGCTTGTCATTGTGTCGGGCCTTGAATGCTTCCAAAGATTTAAATGCCTACACCACAAGATCCACAAGAACTGGACATGCAAACATGTACAAGGCCGAAGTCACTTGGCCGTAGCAAGGAAAGGACTAGGATGAGGAGAGCATACCATGTCCCCAACACTGAGACCACTCACGGGTCGTGCTTCAACGCTCTCAAATGCGGCGCAATATTTGTTGCACTCTTGTTGGATGAACAACCACCTCTTTTGAATTGAGGTGATTCCACGGTTGCTTGTGATTTGGTAGGGCTCAAACATCTTCCTTTCATGGAAAGTTTTGTGGACTCTCGTCCAAAAAACTAGGCCCTTTTGTTGTGCGCCCGTTCTCGGATCTTGGCTAATCTCCATCCAACATTGGCAAATCAACTTGTCCTCATCTTGTGTATATGAACCCGTGTGAATGCTCTTCCTCCTCTTTTGTGCTTCCGCTCTTTGGGTGAGCTCGTCGATGAACAATGGCTCGCCACTAATATCCATGTCATTGCCTTCTTCTTCATCACCATCATCTTCGACATAGATGTCATTGTCCTCATGCCACGAGTCACCATGGTCATAGTCAGCACGTTCGTCGGCCTCTTCATCGGCAGTGAACTGGCCGCGGCCATCCTGACTTTGGGTCTCGTCGAGGTCGTAGACAGGGACATGCCCACCCTCGTAGATCACTTCCTTCATGAACTGGTCGTAGTAGGGGTAGTCGACCGGTGTTGTTGGTGTTGGCATTCCGTCGAACAAGACGAGGGGGGACGGCATGGTGCCCGTAAACGGCGGCCGTGCTTGCTTTCTTTGCATCTCGACGGACGGTCGGCCGCCGCTGCTAGACCCAGGGGTGACGTTAAGGTCGATGACGGCCGTCGGGCGAGGGGTAGACGGCGCGATCACCGTCACGTCCGGCGACCCCGAGAAACGGGTCTGCCCGTCATGCCTTGGCGGAGGGGAACCGGGCGACATTGGCGTGGTCCGCGACGTCGGCGACTAGCAGTGCGAAGGCCGAGCGACCGACGAGCCTGTGCTCGCCGGACCGATGGCCGCTCCAGAGAAACCGGCCGGACGACAACTGCCCATCATGAGGAGGGCGTGCGCTTTGCTGACGATGGCCTCCTTCTCCTCGACCTCGGCCTTGCGCCGCGCGGCCTCAATCGCAGCGCGGTCGGCGGCGAACTTGGTCGCGGCGATGTTGTCCTTGGCGACCGCCCTCCGGCTCCTCCTCTTCGCCGATTCCGCGTCCAACTTGGCGATCTCCTCCGGCGTGCACTCCGACCGCGGCTTCCTTGGCGCCTTGCCCTTCTTCTTCTTGGCCATTCCGGGCGGGTCGACAGCCAGGCCGCCGGAGTTCGGCTGGGCGTCGGCCATGGACGGGGGAGGGAGTGGGACGGCGGGACGTGGGAGGGTTTGGGGGGAAATGACGCCAAAGGGGCCGCGGAGGAGGGGGGTTGCTTTGTGTCACCGACAGGCAGGCCAGGGGCGGACAAGCATGCGCGTCCCACCTGTCCGCGCGCTGTCCGTTCCACCCCAAAATCGGCGCAAACTTGGGCCGGGAATGGGTCGAAAGCGGACACAAAACGGACAATAGTTCGTTTGCTCCTGCGCGCTGGGCCGCCCGATTTGTCCCTTTTACCCCAAATGAACGGGGCCGGACAGAATGGGGTCGCGCGGTGGAGTTGGCCTCACATCAGCCCACTGCATTCTCTGCCATTCCTGTTTTTTATTCGAAACATAGGATTAGCTCGCCAGGCAGCTGCCCAGGTATCCCGTTTCGGATGCCTGGACCGGGCTAATTCGGTTTCCATGCTTTGTGCCAGGCTAATGACACTGTGAGATCCCCCAGGCCAGGCTAGACGTGGAATAGACGAGGACACGAACCAAACATACCGCGAGCAAGTCTCAGGCAGGTGCCAGGCCAGGCAAGTTTGATCCAGGGCAGCAACTAAACACACCTTTATTATTTTAGTAAGTTCTATCAAGTAAAGATATAAGGGCGATACATTTTTTGGTGCAATCTTAATCTATAACGCATAATCTGTTTTTCTATCATACCAACAGCAATCCGGATCGCAAATAAACGCTTTGGTAAAACCAAATTGAGATGAAACAAAGTGTCGATAACCACGCATGCACACCAAAAGAACATATTTCTCATCTTATTCCCATCGAGCGAGCATGCGCGCGAGAGAGAGAGAGAGAGGTGTTGTGATCGTGTGAGCAGTGTGACCACCACTGGCGAGGGTGAGGAGGATAAGCGACAAAACAAATGTGATGCCCTGTTAAAATAAAGGACGTGGACCTATTAAGGTTTTAAGTCATAATTATTGAGTTAAGAGCATATGTTATTTTTTCTCCCGTTGCAATGCACATGCTCTTTCGCTAGTCCTACGAATAGCTAATACTACAAATTCAAGAAAAAGTAAAGTCCAAAACAAAGACCGCTAAAATACCTACATGTTCCACTCAAAAAAAAATCTGTATGCAACATGTGTTTGATTAAATTGAACGGAACTTATCTTGAGCCATATTAGTGACAAGAATATTTATCCCGGAACGATATTCCTTCACGGCGAAAAGATTTCCAAGCAAAGAATCACCGTGCATACCGGGAGCACAGATTCCGAGGCACATAATTCATTGTCCTAGTATAAAAGAACAATTTGGCAGTGGGGGCCCACACGGCCCGGCCTTTAGGCGACATGATGCCGGGCTAAACACGGTCAGGATTTGGTCCTAATATGCCCGGCACCCGGCCGGCATGTACCAAACCAACCAAATCTCTCACAGAGAATATTAATGAATGGAAGCAATAGAGTAAAGTTGCACTAAACACGTCTTGATTTGCTAATGGAGAACCGGCCGCGCGCGTGTGAGTGTGCTTTTTTCTGTAGACAAAAGATCGTCCTGTTCACTCAAGACATTTGCTACAGAAGAATAGCTTAGGGTATATGATAACTTGAGGTAACCATAATTATTCCATTCTGTCTGAAAATATAACAAGTCTCAGGCATAAATATGATAGTCAAAATTTAATTATGACTGTTGTTTTATACACATATTTTGTAAACTATTAAGTGTTTTCCAAATTACGAAATATATTTTTATGACAAATCAACTAATATTTTTTGTCAGATAAAACTCCTTTTTACTGCTGGATTAAAATAACGACTACTTGTGCACCATTTTTTTATTTGGCACCAGAAAAAAGGTCAATTGTTTTTGCACTAAAATTTGAAACCATCTGCACTGCAACATGTAAAAATATTTTAATATCCAAGAGCTTTGAGCGCAGGAGAGCGATAGATAGGTCAGCAACTAGAGATAACAATAAAAACATGTCCCCCGCAAAAAAAAAAACAAAAAAAAACATGTCATAGATTTTGAGTGGAGCAATGCATACTTCTCCGACAAAAGTTTGGCAATAATATAAGTATAGTTTTTGCAAGCCTAGGCTCCCAGCCTTAGGTTGCAAAAATGGACCACTGGATTGTATGCATGCTGTTGCAAGCTTGCAACTGGTTGGTTAGCAATTGATCGGTTCTTGACCTCAGCTGGATCTTGTCGCTGGATCCACGTTGGTGCGGCGCTTTAGATATATCAGTTCCTAATTGGATCTAACTAGCTTTCTAGTTAGCAGCTACCTGTTAATTAATCCAAATCCATACAAGCCCACCATATATTATAGTCTTGTAAGATATTGCGTTTTGTTGTCAAAGATTGATTGTTTCACACTCGATCAGCAAAAGTCGTCATTACATGGAGGCTAGCTAGCTAGCTAGCAATGTGATCTCGTAGTTAGCTACATAGTTAGGTTTAAGCTAGGCCACTTGTTCATGCATGAAAGCAACAGTGTTAATTAGCTATAAACTTATGACTACATAGTTAGGTTCAAGAGGCCACTTTCCTAACTGGACCTAGAAAGTAGAGCAAAGTGTTTTACTTATTTAGTGAGATCCAGTGAGCGCGACAGCGAAGTAAGATACTCCTACATTATTTACGGAACTGCATATACATACATGCATGGTGATGTCAATTGTCAAAGCTAAAGATTTTCTAGAAGCTTGGAAAGTTGATCCCTTTGGTACTTGTTTGATCGGCAAGATTGCATGGGGAATGCGGCCCTGTGTATGCATGAAAGCAATGGTTGGCGGCCTATTGCTTTTGCAAAGTTAAATTAAGTTGGCAGAATGGACAATGCAAAACATTGTCATCGAGCCCGACTTATCGCCCTTCCCTAGAGCTTATTGCCTACTCGTAGTTAGGGTTACTACATTCGTCAAACAGGCTATATGCACATCTTAATTAACAACATTATCAGTTGTTTTAGTGCTTGACCTTAATGAGGTTTCGGTGCGACATCATATTTAGAGTGCCATAGAAGCCACGGTAGCCTGAGGCTAAAATGTAATTGGTGCTATCGTGGAAGACGACACTACTTGGGTCTGGGAGGAGGGGGTCTGTGTGACTGTGAATGGGGTCTAATAAATTGAAAGGTTTCAAATTCTAGGATCAGTAACATAACTTCACAACTTAAACATACCTATTACTGATTTCCAGACTCCAACCCAGCTTAGAGCAACTCTATCAGACCCCGCAAAAACTTGACCCGCAAAACGCATTTGCAGTTTCACGAAGATCGCGTTTGCGGGTCGAAAACTAGCGCGGCTGAATAGATACTGTAAAACAAACTGTAAAACTGGAATAAAGAGCTCCTTCCTCCAGTCCGGCCATTGCCGCCCCTTCCTCCAGCCGGCCGCGTCCAACCCTGTCGGCCGCGCCCCGTCACCCGCAGACCATGTCCCGTCGCCCATCGGCTGCGCCCCATCGCCCATCGGCCGCGCCCCGTCCCTACCGGTCGCGCCCCATCACCGCGCCGGTCGCGACCAGCCTCGCCGGCCACGCCCCGTCGCCTCCGTCGTTCGCGCCCAGCCTTGCCGGCCACGCCCCGTCGCCTCCGTCGTCCGCACCTTGCTCTATTGCCAGGCGAGCCGTGCCCCTTTGCCTGCCGCGTCGGGAGGATTCCGACGGCCAGGCTGAGGTCATGGGAGGCCACGACGATGTTGAGCTCGTCCAATTCGAACCGGCGGCGATCGATTGCGGCGTCTAGCGGCCTTTTCCGATGTGCGGTGATGAATTCCGGCGAGTTTAGGGCAGATTCCGACAAACTCCGCGGCGGCGTGTTTGCTCCGACGAGGTTTGACCGGTATACGGGGCCCTCTATATTCGGCCCTCCAACCTCCAAAGATAAGGGTTTCGGGCGTGCATTTGCGGTGGCCCTTAAAAAATTTACGGGTTGGACTACTTTTACGGTTTCTGTTCTGGACACTTTTTCGCCCAAAACTGTAAAACGCAAAAAATTTGCGGGTTTGACCACTTATGCGGGGTCTGCTAGAGATGCACTTAGAGGATCCTGCAGATTTTTAAACGGAATTTTCCCAAGTCAATGTAAACTATATGCATTTCTCTGATTTGAACTAAAAACTGTAAAAAAAATATGTCCATTTAAAGAGAAAATTGCAATATCTTTGGCCGAGATATATATTTCAGAATGGAAGAGAAAATTGCCCGGCCTCCTCAACATGAGAGATGGGGCATCTCTGTATAAATAAAATGTTTTTTTTGTCAATTTGAGATTGCATTTATCACGCTTGCCACGTGGTGTATAAATAAAAAGTTGATGAATCATATATATATATCCTATATACTTAAGTAGTTGGTCTCCACTACCTCTATTTATCTTACCATATGGGCACATGTCACCTTACCACATTGCCACCTCATCAACCCACTAAATTTATTTATTTCAACATGCAACCCCACTATTTATATTTCCCTCAGCATGCACACATTGCACTTCATCAAGCTCACTTTTTTTCTCTCACCATGCATGAGAAATACTACTTATATTATATAAATAGTTTACAACTATATTTATTTGCTAGAATATTTTGCAACTATATAATAATCAAATACAATAAGTCATATGATTTTTTATTCTTCATTCTCATATTCAAATTTCAGACATCCAAATATCATTAAAATAATATATTGCAACCAATCTCTGCAACAGCGCGGGGTACCCTGGGTATGTGAATACCCCTTTTGGTCCCCCTGTACATACACTAGCGATGAATCACGAGTAATGACAATTGACACACGCATGTTACGTAAGAAAGGTTCAAGAACAGTTACCACCCGCAAGTTGCATCTTTCGATGAGCTTTCATGGTTGGAGTCTAATTATTGTTTGTGTGCATAGATCAATATGATCAACTGCTCCTTACGTACGCGGTCGATTGTTCAAACTTGCTGACCCCTCTTAAGTTGGCGGTATTGTCGTACTAGCTGGTTGCATGCATGCATATATGTCATTAGAGACTTTGACTGAACAAATATTATACTATGCATGTGTAATAGTATACATTTTCTCCATGTGTCTTTTTAAACAATTTTCTCCATGTGTTTGTAACGTAGCTATCTACAATACTTTACTTGATACTTGCACAGTTGCACAGGACAACTATACCGGTACTAGTTTATTTGTAGGCCCTCTGGGTGGTCTTTTTTGGGTAGATTCAGTAAGCATACATCAGCTTCTACACATGCATAGAGAGGGGGGGTGGGGGGGGGGGGACTCTTTCTTTGCTGCCCTCCCTTGATTTGTAAATCACAATAATTATCATCTTTAGTCTACCCTAGTTAGGCCCTTTCAAGGAACACATGATGTAGCCCTTACAAAATTAGGGAGAGAAGAAAGCTGGGATTTCCTAAACGTGGGCCCCACATAGATTGCTAGGGCCCACACTGGATATGGATCACATGCTGAGATTTAGTCCAACTAACTCCTCAAGCAAGACTTTTCTATATTCTAGTACAACATAGGTGAATTTAGTCAGAAATATATGTCCTAGACATTCATGGTTAAGTTGAACTGTACACAGTAAATTTCCTCCAACCAGCTAGGCTACATTTTCTCGGAAGGATTTTCTTTTCCCGTAGAACGGGGTTACAAGCTACAAGGCTACAACACTGTCGTTTTTAGGGGGACTAAATTACAAGCTAAACTAATACTAACCTCACAGAAAACAGTTATTACAGGGAAAAGAAGCTCCAAAGCAAGTCTCCTAAAATAAATAAAAGTAAAATTAAGTACGTTACATAAAGAGGAGCATGTGCGATTTTTTTTGGAAGTTGACTTGTGCTAATTATGGGTTGCTAATCCAATTAAAAAGGCTTGGGCAATGTTGGGTTAACAGGTGGCTAGCACAAACGTGGAATTAGGTCACAATTTGACGACCCCTACCTTGTGCACAGTATGTTGTCACAATTAAGTTGGGACTCTTGCTCGTGAGAAGAAAATGTGTAATATTTCTAGCCTCCCTAAAAAAGGTGTAATTGTTATTTTCCTCTCTGCTAGCTTCGCCACCAACTAAATCACTCAATGAAGATTCACTGGTCATTTGGCATGGGTTGTCCATTCAAATATATCGTTGTCATGCTTGTTAATCAATTACCATGTGTGTCTGTTTCTTGTGGAAAAGCAAACATGAAAATGATTTTTGAGTTGATTTGATCTATTCTCTACATAGTGATGTTGTACTTGCAGTTGATGTGAAAAGTTGCCAGCGTAATGTTCAAAGATGCCGGCCGGCAACGGCAAATCTAGCAATTGTAAGTCTACCTAAGCGCTGGACAATTAATTATCAGGTGGTTTGGTTTGTTGGCCAAAGTAACATCAACTCAAGGGCATGCAATAATTAACTACCGCACCTTTAATCTAGGGTTGGTTCTGATGGCAAGCCACGCACACAATATTTAAAATAAAACTACTCCCTCCGTCTAGGTGAGTAAGTCATCTTAGGTTGTGCACCGTGACCAAGGAGGAGGAGAAAACGAGAGAACTTAATGTTCATTTGCTAATTAATAGCATTGCATGCAATGAACTAACCACTGCATGTCGTGTTTGATAGTCTCAAGTCATTAAAAGCATGCACACTCCACATCTCTTATTGGTTGATATGTCAAGAAACAAGAAACGAGGTATAATTTAATGCACCGCGCCTAAGTGTTTTGGGATTATTTGGTTTTCGTAAGATGACTTGCACACCTAGACGGAGGGAGTAATATAATTGCGGGGCACATCATCCTCCGTGGAGATCCAACACTGTCACTAAAGACTTGCACTTGAAGAAAAAACCATGCATGTGCATATTAAAAATAGCTAAACTGTACTCCCAAATACTCCCTCCGTCCGATTACTTGTTACTCAAACAGATGTATCTAGACGCAGCCTAGTGCTAGACGTGTTTTGACGGAGGAACTAGTAGTTAAACCACAAAATAACCATATTATAACTTTGACTGCCAACAAGTCGACTATTTTTTCAGACCCTACCAGTTGAATTGAAAACTTAAAAAGAAAACAGTCGATTCCATTTAAAACTAAATGGGTACAATTGCGCACTATAAGAAAAAGGTAGCTCCACAATTCTAGAAGTCCAACTGGTGTACATAAAAATAAATGGTGTAGATTAAAAATGCAGCTGCACAGCAAAATAAGAAGAATCCACTGTTTCAAATCAAATCTGCTAAATAAAATAAAAATCAAATAAATACAGTTGCATTTTACAAAATTAGTAAAAATGTGTAACAGGCACGGAATAAGTGTCCGACAAGAGAGGAAACTACAAAAATCGACTGATTTCATAAAGAAAAGACAGTCGAGTGGTTCCAAAACAAAAACCAGTTGGTTGGTCTAAAGAAAATCTGTATCTCAAACTCCATGATGATGGTAATTTAGGGGTGCAGATCCCTCAATTAGCAACATATATTAGTAAGTTGTTGCTAATTGAGGGATAACCAACTATGTTTTTTATAAAGTGATAAAGTTAATGAAATTCCTTAAACCAGCAGGTCGCTCACCTAATCATTTTGCCTCTAGTGTACAGCATCACAATTGCTAATCTCTCCCATCATATGCTAGATAAACAGAACAATGAATCTTTACACAAGAGACAAGCTGAGACCAGACAATAGGGATATCCACTTATTTAGTGAGTGCCCTCGTCAGAGTTTTGTTATAGGTCGACCAAGGCACTGGATTTGTTGTACTGGTCAAAATAAGTTGGAAAATTATAACACAGCCGCCCATAGCTAAACTTGACACGACATGTGATGTATGTTCATGCATGTGTGCATAAGCGGATGTCGGAAAAGGTGGCAAACATGTGGTGCCTGAGAGGACTCTTCCGAGCGATGCACAACTATCTCCGTGGCATCTCAACTGAAAAATCACATCAATGAGATATTCTAAATTCAGGTAATTATGAATTTGATGATAAATAATTGTTGTTTCTATATTTGATTGATCATCCCCAGATTGGCGCACGGTATTCACCAACATTTTGTGTGTATTACCATAGCGCAGACGAAGTTAATTGAGTACATATCTATACCACTATACAGTGTACAAATAAGTTTCAATATTGTTCGTTGGATGAAGCCGATCCAACGGTTGTGAGATGGCAAATCCAAGTACTGTTGACCTTTCAATATTCTCTTCACTACACCAGATTCTGCCATGTGTAATGTCTAGAATTCCACGCTTGGCCATAAGCACCATGCATAATATGCATAGACCTTAAAACAAAGAGACTTCTTCTTTCTTCTAGACAATTCCATACTTTAATTCTTGATTTTTTTTCTCTACTAAAAGAATTGAGTTACTTTTATTTTTATTATTTACTATGCACAGTACCCACAAAAAATAGTCAGCCTCATTTGTTCGAGAATCTTCCATATAACTTGACAAGTTTTTTCTTTCAAAAGAAATGTTTTTTTTGCCTTTTGCTTTTTGTTTTGGTTCAAGGCTAAGGCAACATCTTCCTACAATCCATTTATCTTTCCAGATAGAGTACTTAACTATTCTTATACATATAATTTGAGTTTTGTTTAGTATGTATCACAGTTATAGAATATTCTATAGCTATAATTTCAGTCAGAGGAATGACATGAATCAAGTCTACATGTTATACTTAATGCATATGTGATATCAATACTCTGTCATACTTTTATTATCTGAACTCTCACATGCGAGGCACGGGTAGCTTACTAGTAGTGCATAAAATTTGGAAAATAGGTGAATGATTCCGCTTCTCCATTTAATTTTTTTCCAAGTAGTAGGATGTGATATCCCTTTTAACTAGTTTAGAGAAAGTATTAGGTGAAAATGGAAGTCTCATTAAAATTTTCAGACACTTCGATACCATTATCAAGATTGTGTGTCGATATCTTAGAACCTGCCGGATGCCTTTCCAGATTGTAGACATACTTTTTGTGAACAAGAGTATGACAATACCAAAGTACACTTTGACTTTCCTCTCTCCCCTAACTTGATTGTCCTCCCTCTCGTCCTCTTCTCGACCGTTTCACCGGTAAGCGGCTTCTTCCGAGGGATTACAACCACTATAGTGTTGAGGTAAATATGTTTCCTCTTACAGGGTTAACCGGACAAGCTAATTAACCCCCACTCACACGCCTACCTGCCTTAGACTACACCGTTGTTCATCCAGAATCTGTCTATAGTCAGGTACCCTCAGCCCCCTGCCGACGCAGTCCAAGGTGGACACCACGCCTCACAGGTGTTCGTTCAAATGTCATTAAGCTTTTTTGTTGAACGTCTTGTTGTTTTTCAGAGTAAGCATGATGGCAGGGTACTCGGCGATGGAGAATGAGTTAATGTGTGATGCGTAAAAGGTCGTCTCTCTGTTGACTTTGTAGGCATGAGGCAATGGGAGGTCAACATTTTGGTAAGACGTGCATAATTCGTTTCATGTGCAAAAGCACTTCGAGCCCAATGACTTGCACATGATCCATGATCGCAATGGATTAGCCAGCCCGGCCAAATTATTCCAGGCGTTGCATGACCAAGGGAACAAAACCGTCCCTCGCATCCCTCTCGCGTCGCCTACCAAGCGGGCGGCTCGGGAGGGCTCAGCCGTCGCAGCCGCCTAGTTTCCCTCCAGCGCCCTTCTCCCCCTCCGTCATTGCCGATGGTCAGCGTTGGGAAAAGCCCGTGCGTGCGATGGCGACGGTGGAGGGTCTCTCCTCCCTCTCCCGGATGCGCGGTGGCGAGGACGTCCTGATCCGCGGGGTGCGGCCCTCCTGGCGGTGTGGCGGATCCCGGAGGCAGCGGGCTCGTGGCGGTGGACGGGCGCCCAGATCCGTGGGTGTGGGACTCCCAGCAGCGTGCGGGCTCTCGGCGGCGGGGGGATCGGTCGACGGCGGGCTTGGGTGATGGCGTCAGCCGCGCGGTGCCGGATCTCGTCGCTCGTGGCGGATCTCGCACTCCGTCCATCATGGAGGAACCTGGACCTGGGGCGGCAGCCTCGTTAGGCATGGTGACGCCGCCCTCGGCTGGTGACGTTCACGGGGGGTGAATGGACGGCATCTTGACCGCGTGGGCAGTGAGTTGCTGGTGGATCTCCTTCGCACTGCAGGCCTTCTCCCGCTGCACTTGGTGGCTTATGATCGCGGTCGTCGGCCCCGGTGCATTCGCGGGAGCTGGTAGAGGTGACATCGGACCAGAGGAAACTCTGGATGACTCGTTCATCCCGACAGTGGCGACGACCAGGGTCGCCTTCTCCTACTTGCAGGCGCCGTCGACGTCCCTGCCCTCTACCCCGACCCCATGCCCGGGTGAAAACTCAAAATCTCCTTAGATTGGGTGGCGGCGGCACTATGTGTGTCGTACCCTTTGTGAAGGCTCCTGAGGCGTTTGGGTGCTCGGTTAAAGGAACTGCAGGTGGAGGGGATGGGACCAATGGCAGCAGGTGGTGTTCACGACGAAGGAGCGACGTGGCATCTGGCACGTCGACATTGGTGGGTCTCGGCAGCATGGAGTATCGAGGTCTCGCCGGTGGGCATGTGATGATGGACGAGCGTAGGATGGTGGCATTGTATGGCGTCATAGTGGAGTCGACGGCAGCTAGACCGGGCAAGGTAGGTGCAGCAGTAGAACATTGAAGATGGATTGGTGGTAGGTGGCTGCGGCGGCCTCATACCCGGCAGGCGTCCTGGTTGAGGAGTGTGCCGGACTGGTGGGTGCCCCATACCCGGCAGGCGTCCTGGTTGGGACCTCAGGTCTTAGATGTTAGGTTTGGCTGCGAGGTCTGTTTGGTATTGGGCCCAGACTATTAGCATCCCTTCATCAACTGGATAGGAGTAGCAACACATGTTGCCTAGACGGTGGCTTTAGTCTTACTGTTGTATGACTTTGTAAGGTCTTGTGTGAATAATTAATAAAGTGGCTGCATGCATCGTCCATATGCAGAGGCCGGAGTCCTCTTTTTCTAAAAAAAAATAAAAAAATGATCGCAATGGAAAGTCGCTAACCCATCGATGGTTCATCATGTTCAACTCCATCATTAATTTTTATGGTGCGGTTGCATGAGTAAGGAAAATATGGCCATCGGGCTCGTCAACCATGAAGATCGTAAGTTTTGCTTCTTGTATTGTTTCATGTATTGGTCAATTCATTGATTCACTTAATGTTGCAACTTGATGATCATCACTTTGTATAGGCTGGACATGTTGTCTTGCTATACCACAAGACCGTAGGCAGGCCATTTACGTTTATGCATTATTGGATGAAGCTCGAGGAGCACAGTGCATGGGAGGACATGTGCGAATTCTGACTCGAGTATTGCAGAATTTGGAATAGATGAATTCAAAAAACTTGATGAACATCCGGTTATCTTAGATGTAATATTTCCATTTGTACTATTGTTGTACTAGGGATATCTACAAGTTATACATGATTAAATTGTGTTATTTTTTATAATTATTTTGAGTGTTGCAGACTTAAGACAAAAATCGGGGCAGACATTTGGAGGACATGGTTGGATGGCCAGCTCTCGTATTAGTATCTGTGGACCCGTCTGGGCTAGCTAGTCTGTGTCTGAACTCTCAGCACACAAGTTCGGACTAGTCCATGGATAAATAGTGTATCCATTTTGAGGGTTAGGGCATCTCCAACACGGACCCTTAAAATGGACGTGATACCTTTCTGCGGATAATGATGCTGGAGCCGGCCATTCAACCGTGCTTGCATCCATTTCAAAGCAAATTTAAACAAATCGGACAATTTTCATGCAAACCTGATATTTTCATTTAAACTGAACCAAACACATTACATTTTCGACATATTTCAAATAAACAAAAGATGACGAGATATTTTTAACCTGGTCTGAATGATCATTGGCCGTGGCGGGATCCGTCGCACGTCCTGTCTTCCCGATGTCCGGCAAGCTCATCAGTCGTGAGCCTCGGGTCATGAAGCCACGGGAAGGGAGGAATAAGACGTGGGGTGTGTCCCTCATGGGTCCCAAGCCATGGTGGCATCCCATGTCCTACTCTTCCTCGCTAGAGTCCGCCGTGTCGACGGCACTAGGCGTGAACGGGCCAAGATTGTGGTAGTGGCGGCACGAACGACGCAGAGTTGGTGCCGCCCGCGGTCGCCTGCGTCTCCTCTTCGTCCTCCTCCACGTCGACATATCTTTTTGCCTGCAGGACACGCAACCACCATCGCTCGCGGCAGTGCTCGCGGGTGTTGCGCATGGACTTGTACAGCGCCCGCTGCTCATGCATGTTTAATGCCGACAGGCAGGCAGATGGGAGCCGGTTTGAGTGCGGTACAGAGCCATCCAATCCTGTCCATTCACGCATCTCCGGCATTGGAACAAGCGCGGAGACCGGGTGGCGCTCTCAGCCGGCGCACTTTCTTCAATGCCATCTTCAGTGAGAAGTCGCGTCCGCTCTGAGCCGGCATAAGTGCGGCGCTGGCCGACATGGATGCACGGTAACTACTTTGCGTGAGAGTGGGTGCGGGTATAGGACAATTTTTTGGGTGGGATTGAGGTGGATGACGCGTACGTGACAGCGGTCCGGACGCCCCGTAAAGTTCCCCTAAATTGTGCCTGATTTACGGGAAAATGGATGTTCAGACTAGTTCGTTTGCGATGAGTACCACGTTAGATGGCAAACTACATCCCGACCGCTTGGCCCGGAGTGGTTCGAGGGTCTGGAGATGCCCTTAGACAACATATATTTTTAGAAACGCTTTGTGAAGGGAAGAAAAAAGACATGCCGTTGGAACCGGACTGCGAGTCCGTGAGCCACAAAAATCTAAATCGCAGCCAGTGTACCACTGATAGAACTACTATAGCACTAGATGAGTACCATATCATGTCGTGAACTAACCTGCCATGCTCCTGTTCCAAAAGCACACATGGTCGGATCCCTGGCGGGCCACGGCCCCCCACGGTCGGATTCGTGGCCCTCCCCGGGAGCCGGCACGTCGGCACGGGACGGCAGGCCCCGCGAGCCGAAAGCCGGCGCGACAGGAGAAACGCCAGGCGGGACACGTGGGGCTCGGGGCCCCGGCGAGTCCACCACTCCACTTCCCCGACATCCCGAGGCCGGGCCGCACCGGCGATCGCTCTCCGGCCACCCTCGCCGCCAAGTCCGGCGCATGCATGCATGCACAAATATCATCCCCCCTCTGTGAGCGTGACAGTACGGTGCCGCTGGTCACACATCAGCTGACGAGCCAGTCAGTGCGCGCACAGAACAGAGACATGGAGTAGATGGAAACAAAGGAGGGACACCTGTGCCAAGTGCCCATATAATTGGTCGTACATAGCAGATTTTTACACGTCAGGACATGTAGATGATGTTCCTCCTGTCTGCGTAATGATGTACAATCAGCTTCTGTGTACTACCACGGCCTGAAGTGGTACTTACCGCCCTGGGCAGAAATCACAGATTTGACCCGAGGTAGAAATCAAATCACAAACTGACCTGTTTATGAAAAAAAATTCACTCTGCTGACCCTTCGGTGTGGCGCCCGACAGCTGGGCGCCGCACCCTACTGTGCAGCGCCTCTCCTTTAGGCGTCGCATATCCTGCCAGCGTGGCAGTCCTAGTCCAGTTGCGGCCCCACACGCACCTGTGCAGCGCCTAAGAGCTAGGCGCCACACTTTGACGTGCAGCGCCTAGCCCTTGGGCGCTGCACAGTGACTTAAGCGCGGCCGCTCCAGCCCGACCAGGTAGTTCTTCATCTCTCCGCTCTCTGGACAGAGAGCAGCGGCGGCGGCGGCGCCCCCATCTAATCCCCCCACATCCCTCTCAGATCTGAAGATTTGATCCGTGGATTCGATCCCCAATCCATCCTACTAGGTAAACTCTTCCCTTCTCTTTCTTTTGCTCCGTAAATTTGTTGCCATTCTAGAGATTTGTCCATGATTTGATGGAACCCTTGATTTGTTTGGTTTGCTCGATTTAGGATGTGTATTCATATTGGTAGTACCGTAGTGTTATTTATTAGTTCACAATATATGATTCTTGTTGTTGAAACCCTAGATTGTTTAGTTTTTTTAGATATATATGAGATGCCTATTTTTATAGATAACTATGAGATGTTGATTTTTGTAGACATATATGAGAAGTTTGTTTAGATATATATTAGATGTTCAGTTTATTTCAAATATTAGATGTTGAGTTTATTTGAAATATTAGATGTTTAGTTTATTTGAACACATATGACATATTCATTGTGTGAGAAGGAGATGTTGAGATTCTTGTAGTTGAACACATGTTATATGTTTAGTGTATACCGATATTTGAGATGAAGATGAACTTTTATATGTTTATTGTTTGAAATTGTAAGGATGGTTTGGCTTCTGGACGATGTCTACGACGTGCAACACCGGGCCTACATGATGCGCGAGAAGGATAAGGTAATAATGAGTAATCTAAATATTTTGCAAATTTGCCTTTAGTTGAAATTTACATGCCCTAAGATTTGTCATTACTTGTTTTTTGCAGAAGCTTGAACCTCTGAAGATTCGGTATCACGGGGTCTCTGGTCCTGCCATGCCTTACGATGAGCGGTACACACCGTACATCAAGCAGGCAGGACTACTCCCGTGGATTCTGTTGGTCAGCCGGTCCACGCCGAATCTGAACGCTCCACTGGTGTCCGCTCTTGTTGATCGGTGGAGGCCAGAGACCCACAGTTTCCATCTTCGGACCGGGGAGATGACCGTGACGCTCGAGGATGTCTCGTTGATCACCGGTCTTGCTATCGACGGGAGGCCTCTATGTATGAGCACCGATTCTGATGGGTGGCGCGAGCAGATGATTGCTCTTATCGGTATGGCTCCTACCGAGGCTGAGGATGATGTAGAGGAGGGAGAAGAGAAGAAGAAGAGGGAAAGGAAGGCAGCCGGAGCTGCTTTCACGTGGATTCAAAATAACTTTGCGACGTGCCCTCCGGATGCAACTGATGATGTGATCCAGACACATGCTCGTGTGTATATGTGGTACATTGTGTCGAGGACTTTGTTTCCTGACTCCACTGGCAAGAACGCTCCATGGATGTGGCTGAAGGCGTTGACCGTCTTCGATAGCAAATGGAGCTGGGGTTCAGCGACTCTTGCCTACTTGTACCGACAGGTAGTTGGTCTGTTTTGTGATCAACTCATTTATTCATTAGCAATGCAAGCTTGCTGTCAAGTTAACATTGTTTTTCTTTCATATGTAGCTGGATGATGCGTGTTGCAGGATCACACCTAGTGCAGGCATTGGTGGTAATCTGCTTCTACTTTCTGTATGGAGCTGGGAGCGTCTGCCTGTTGGACGCCCGAAGAGCGTCAGGTTTGATCCTTGGTATGCAGATGAACATGACGAATTACGGCGCCCCACGTGGGCTTACAAGTGGGATATCGTTTCCGAGATGACGAACGATGTCAATCTCATGTACCAAAAGTACATTGCCGAGTTGGACACGATTACGCCTGAGCAGGTAAGGAGGTCATTACTTTAGTCCTTTCTCATGCTTGCTTGAAAAATAGTTATCAAATTTGCATTGTTGCCCTGTTTCATAGGTGGAATGGCAGCCATATGGCGCGGGTGAGAGCTTGGGGTACACCGCGGAGTTCCGCCTCAACCCGATGTGCTTGCGGGATAAGGATCTCTGGCTTATGCGGTGCCCACTGATATGCAACTGGGCGGTTGAGTTTCATTTGCCGCATCGCGTGTATCGTCAGTTTGGTCTTTTCCAGCCTCACCCGCCGGATTGGGTGGACACGGATAAAGCACTTCATAGGTAAGAGAGCATGTGTGCGTATTGTCTAATCATCGGGACTCCTTTTGATTGTGCTAATGTTTGGTTTTATACCACGCAGGTTGGACAGGAGAAGGCAACGGAAGATAAAGGACTGGGCCAAGCATCATTCTGCGTATGTTACCCGCTTCCAGCTTTGTGTGGAGCAAGCTCGTAGCACTGCACGCGCCCCGCTTCGTGAGCACAACTCACTTGCTTTTGATAACTACGTACGATGGTTTATTGGAACTACTCGAGTTGAGATATGCCCGCCGGCATATAATGAGGATATTCTTGAAGAACCCGTAAACTTTGAGGATCTAGCAAAGGGGAAGTACAACAGAGATGTCAGGCTAGGGCAAGGAGTCCCTGCTGTTCCGGTGATTAACTATGTGGTAAAGTGTTCCCCTCTTTACTTTCCTGTTGACCGTATTACACATGTTTGAATGGCTAACGCATTCATTTTTTCTCATCCGCAGCGCACCGAGATCAAGAAAGCAGCTGATGAGAGCCAGTCTATTCTGGAGAAGACACCGGTTGGAACTGGCAATGATGATGGTTCACTACGAGCATTCCTCAAGGTACATATCGCATTCACTATGAGAGCCAGTCTATGTTGCGAAGTTTGATATCTTACACACTTGTTCATGTTACAGCGTCAGGCCAAGAAGTTAAGGCGGTTATCGAACCTTCTCGGTTGCCGTGATCCTGAATATGATGAACCATCTGCCTCTAGGTCTGGTACACCATCAGACCCCGCACCTCACCATGAGGGGGACGATGTGAGTTCCTCATATGCTTATATGGATGATGAGGGTGGGATCACCCAAGAGGTATGACTAATCCTTTAGATGTGATTCTCACTTGATTACGACATCGGCCTTCACCATATTGTTTCGTTGTGTGATAGGGCGATGAGCTTGATGATGACATGACTTTGGCGGACGCTCAAGCTCGGTCCGCATATGTGTTCAAGCCTAGGCAGCCCAGACGCCGGTACACGCCCAACGACTATGACAACAGAGGCAACCCAAAGGTGGTCGTAGGGACCTCACGGATGGCTAGCTTGGATGAGGCGGAGGAGGAGGCGGAGGCGGAGGCGGAGGAGGAAGTGCACGAAGAGGATCCTCGTGCTCCTAAGAAGAAGAAGCTTGCCTGCAGGCGTGCCACCAGGAACACGCGCGGAAGGCATTAGTGCTTGTTCATGTTAATTGTAGCAGTTTAATTAGGTTGACGAACTTGTGAGGTTATGTTATATGTTGGTGAACTCTTACTAGTGTGGTATTTGTGTTTGCGAACCTGAAGTAATGTTGAATTGTCTTAAATGATATGATGTTCAAGTTATTAGTTCTCTTTGCTTAGCATGTGCAGTTTACAGTATTTTTACAATGGTGTCTTGTGATCCCGCCCGAATACCTTCTTAAATGCTTCGGCCTCCTTCGGTGTGAACCCCTCCTCATCAACTTCTTCATCAGGACCATCGTCATCCGAGTTCGATGCATATGCACGGGAAAAAGGGATGGATTGGTCCATTGTCTCTTGCACATGATATTGGTCGAGATCACCCACATTGTTGTCATGGAGGTCAACTTCGTTGTCATCCTTCTCGTACTCATCATTCTCCTCTTCAAAACCTTCATTTTGGTTGTTTGGAGTCGGGCTCAATGTTGGCCAATCTTCTTGCGTGAATTGAGGTTCACTCATTTGATCTTGGTTCATGGGTGGGGGAGTGCTAGCAACCAACGGGGAGGGGTTCCGGTTCAAGTCTAAATTCAAAGTAGACTCAACCTTCTTGGAGGCAAATAACTCAAGAGCCTTGTCTAGAGATTCGGCAACCGTCTCCTTGTATGCAACCCAACGTTGCTCGGAGTTCACACGCATTGTCTTCCAACGGATGTGCATTCCTAAACCAACATTATGCCTTCCCTCGAACTCAACAACGTCACTTGGGTCCATCCAATTCAAATCTTTCCTCACTTGTTTCAAAAGCTCCGCATAGCTAGGACTACTCTCAAACACCATGTCAAGCTCATCCGGGTCCGTCTCAACATTGCCTTTCAAAAAGGCCTCTTTATCCACATGATGAACATAAACACATGTTCTCCCCATCCCTACAATAATCAAAAACACACATATATCAAGTAAATACTTAAGAAGAAAATTTGCACACATATGCCCTAACATATATATGAATTAATAACCCTAACCCCCACATAACAATAACCACAACCCTAACACCAACATAACCCTAACACCAACATCAAACACACATAACCCTAACCCTAGCATACTATGGAAGCCTAAACAACCCAAATTAGCAAAGAAATATAACATCATTCAACACAAATTTCCAAATTCTATCAAAATCTAGGGTTTCCCCAAACTAGCAAGATTTGAGCAAATGTGACAATTCCTATGGATGAAAACGAGGGGATCGGAGGAGATTACCTTAAGGGAGGGGTTGGCTTCGAAATCCACGGTCAAATACTCCGGATTTGCAAGATTTGAGAAGGATTTGAGAGGGGGGAGAGGGGAAGAGAGGAGGGCCGCAAGTCTAAGGGTTTGGGTCGGGTGGGGGTGTGTGGGGTGGGGGTGGGAGGGGAGAGAGAGTGGGGCCAGCCCAAGTGGAACACAGACTGTGCAGCGCCCAAGAGCTAGGCGCTGCACATTACAGGTGTGTGGCGCCTAGCTCTTAGGCGCTGCACAGGTGCGTGTGGGGCCGCAACTGGACCAGGGCTGCCACGCTGGCAGGATGGTGCGACGCCTAAGGGAAGGGCGCTGCACAGTAGGGTGCGGCGCCCGGCTGTCGGGCGCCACACCAAAGGGTCAGCAGAGTGAAAAAATTTCGTAACCAGGTCAGTTTGTGATTTGATTTCTGCCTGAGGTCAGATATGTGATTTCTGCCACCGCCCTGGTTGCAAGTACCACTTTGACTTTCCCATCCAAAAGAAGTACTACACTTCTGCTTTGACGTCTGACGGTAAAATAGATAGAGAAATAGCACAAAGGAAAAAATATGTGAAATAGAAGTGCTCACAAAAAAGTGTGTGCGTTCACGTGTGTGGCGATGATGGGTTGTGTGGACGGCATTGACACAGATGGAAGCAGTCAACAGGTCAAGTGCCAAAAGTGGTCGTCGCCAGCACGATCAATGGCGCACGGGTTGCCATCCAGCCATGCGCTTCTTGGTGTAGTGGTTGGCCTGGCCCAACTTGAGGCAGTGTTCTGGAAGCAACCCCGTGAATATATTCATTCCACCAGGAAGTGATTGCCGTTCTCTCCAGAATACGTAGCACAATTGTAAGTACTATATGCTTGAAAACAACTTGTTCAAGAGTACATTCCACATTTTACCTCCTAGCAGGAGCTCCGTGACAACTTTTACTCTAATCTGAAAATTCTTGACATGCTCTCTTTTACTAGTGACCTTGTTTTTCGAGAGAAGGCCATGGCATCTGCTCCCTCAGTTCCTTTATATAAGGTGTATTTATTTTTTTCAAAAGTCAAATGAGTACATCCTTGACCAAGTTTATAGAAAAAATATATCAATACCCACAAACTCAGGCTAAAAGGGACAAGGTATTTATCTGTGGACTGGTCCACGGACACAAATACATTCCTGAGCGCTTGCGTTTGTACCGTGTTGAAAAAACATGCAAAATAATAATAGAAAGTATCACAATTCATATATAAATAACTTACAAATATTTCTAGTACAACAATAGTTCGGCCACCTCTTCTAAAAAAAGTACAGGGTTCTACTACCTCGCGCCGACGCCGTCGCCTGTTCGCCTCGTCACCGTTGGCTTAGGGGCATGGGGGTGTGCTGGATCCGTGCCCTTGCCCACGGGAGGGCTTCATTTTTATATGTTTCTTCGAGTTTTATTAGGTTTGTGTCCCGATCAGGAAGACGAGGCGGCGGCTCCCTCAAGTTGGAATAAGGTTCTCTCCGCCTAGACCCCATTCTGTAGGTGCGTCTAGCATCGTCGGTGGGCATGTGGAGGTGTGTCTCTGGCCGATCTGCCTATGGTGGATTTGCTCGGTTCAAGTCGTAGTCCGTCTAAGTTCGTGTGTTTTCATGTTGCATCCTTCCGATCTACGCTACTCTTCATCGGCGACAATTGCTATTCTAGTACGATGGTTCTATGAGGCATTAGCACGACGACTTCCCGACTGTCAACTAGAACAAGTTTTGCCCGACTATGGCGAGGGATGGACAATGATGGTGGTGCGCCTTCGACTTGCTTTAGTTCTTATAGTCGTAGCTAAGTGGTTTACGGCTCTAGATGTAATTTTTATTATTTCTGGTGTTCGTTGTACTATAATGATTGAAAATGAATAGATTGAAAAATTTCTCGCAAAAAATAGTTCAAATATAAATATTATGTCCCAAATAATCGGATGTTCAACCAGCTTTTCAAATTCATCGATTCCAAACTCAACGATACTCAAGTCGCAATCGGCATAAGCCGCTTCACGCACTATTGCCTTTGAGCTTCATATGACAATGTATGAATGCAAATGGTCCACCCTCGATCCTATAGTACATCATGACAACAACACCGGGTTATACAACTTGATAATTATCAAGTTCAAACAGTGAGTGAATCAATGAATTGATCAACATGTAGAGCACCAAGAAGCAAAACCTCATGAGGACCTTGGAGATGGTGTACCACCAATGGGTCAACGACTTCACATTGCGAATATGGATCACGTGCGTGTCGTTGGGCGCAAAATGCTTTTGCTCAAGAAATGAAGCGCACATTCTGCCAAAACAAAGAGCCCACTTGCCTCATGCCTACAAAGTTCACAAATATGACCCTGCACGCATAGCACACCAACTCATTCTCCATCACCAAGTACTCTGCTATCATGCTTACTTTAGAAAACAATGGGAAGTTCACAAAAAAGCTCAAGACATTTGACCGAACAACTGTCAAGAGTGGTGTCCGCCATGGAGGGCGTCGGTTGGGGGGGGGGGGATACTTCGCTACAGATTTATCCTCCGTGGACGACGGCATAGTTCAAGGTGGGCAGGCGCATGGGTGCAGTTGCAGATGTTAGAGAATGAATGGGTGGCGGTCGAAGAGATACATCCATAGCGTCGAAGAGGAAGGTGTGGATGCAAGGTAAGAGAAGAGCGGGGGCGGAATGAAAGAAAAGTGAGCCAAAAGGGGGATTTGAGTGGGTCGATGGTATCAAAGTCCTACGTGGCGGGTTGGCGGCAGTCCAGACTCTCGTAAAGCAACCCTCACTTTGCGTCCGGTTTGCAAAACTGATATGCGGACCGACTAGATGCGGCGTTGGATGGTAAATTACATGCGGCGTCCGCGTTGGAAATGCCCTAAATGCTTCCAAAATGCACAAACGGTGGACGCACGTAGGAAAATGTCTCACCATACGCCCTGTACAACAGGGTTAATTAGAATTAGAGGCTGCCTCCCAGAAGCAGAATAGTTAACGAATTAAACGGCAGCATTTGCGCCATGTGAGAGACGTGCGTGAAGGGTTGAAGGAATCTCCCTTTGTGGAGCCTGCCCACCAGGCGCATCACATACGCAGCCGGCCCGGGCGATGGACTCGACACAACGGTCAAACCGGTCTCTGCCCTGACCAGGACCCGCGCCCGCCCCCTGCTTTCTTTTCTTTTCGCCTCCCTCTGGGTCGAGTTCGACCGAACCACTTGCGCGCACCCCGTCGGCCAGCGCCGTGTCGGTGTCGGTCGGTTTCACATCGATCGCAGCCTCCTTCTTTCTTTCTTTTTGTTACCCCGGACTCCAAATTTGCGATCCTTCCGCGCAGCGCTTGTGTACGTGGCCAGGAATCCACGTACGCACGTGAGAGGGGTCCAAGTCGTACCACAAAGGGTGGTTGCCTGCATGGCGTACGTACCTGTACACGTCGCCGTCAGGGGGATGCTGTTAGATACGAGAAACGAACTGGTCACGGCCCCCACGCCTCCTCCGACCTCTCCTCTCCGTCCTGCGTGCATGATTGGTACGTACGCGGACGCGGTTAACCGGAGACAAGCCTCAAGGGGTAAACAAAGAGTGAGTGGGTGAGGTGAGAATGCATGCCAAGTGGTCAAACCATTCATTCATCCTCACATAATTGTAGTAGTATCATTTGACAGCAGCTGCTCTGGTCAGTCAGTCAGTCTCCGGAAGAGAGAAGAAAGAACTAGTTATTTACCAGGTGTGATGATCCAAGTCCATACGTTTTTAAGGTAAAAAAAATATGTAATCTGCTCCAGTTTCGAGGTGATTGGCGAGAGCGCATCCTCGTTCCACACTGTCTGGTGATGGTGAACAGCATGCGAACATGGCACAAAGCATGCAGGCGTCGCTGCGGGCTGCGCGCAGACAGCCTCATGCGCGCCATGTGAGCCTGCGACTGCGAGCGAGCGCAACGGCAGCAGCAGCAGCAGCTTCGGAGAAGATCCGTCCGTCGACCCGCCGGTGTCGCGTCGCCACGGGAGTTTACAAATCCGGCCGGCACGGCGCGACAGCGCTTCGCCTTGCCGGAGGCCTGGCGGCACCGCGAGGAACACACCTGCATGATCCCTGGGGAATATATGATCTCTGCCATGCAGAATCGATCCGATCCGCATCCGGTGCTCAGCTCCCAAGCAGGCACTCTAATGCAAGTCCACTCATCAGTGAAACAACCCATCGGAATTAGACAATTAGTACTGTGTCTCCTCCACTGGGGGTACGTTTGACGGCCGGCAGAGGCAGCCCTGCCCATGCATACATGCTTCGGACGGACGAGACGGCGCGGCGGCGAGGCGACCGGGCTGTAAAAACAAACATTTGCGCCACTACGACATGTCTCCGTCCAGAATGTGCACGCAAAAGCACCAGGCGAACGGAGCAGTCGGTCTTCCTACGGGTTCTACTACTACTGCCCAGCAGTGGCCGAGATTGGTTGACCGCGCCACTCACGTCCCCCGCTGCTGCTGCTGCGGCTGCGTCGGCGTCGCCCGCCACCCAGCCGGCCCGCCCGCGCCCTTTAAATCTCCCCCTCCCTCCCACTCCTTCCTCCATCCATCCCCACGCTCCCCTCTCTCTCCGCCGCTCCTGTTGCACCCTCCAACAAGCCAAGAACGAACTCGCTCGCCGGTAATTATAGGTTGGTTGTTCTCCCTTGCAAGTTACTCCCGCCGGCGCCGGCTTGCCGTCCACCAACCTGCCCAACTGCGTGGACACTTGGGGCGAGCGAGCTAACCGGGGTTGGCCGCGCAGCTTTCCTGAGGTATATATAAAGTTAGCTAGTCCGGGGAGGCAGCCATGGTGAGGGTGTCGGTGGTGTGCTGCCTCAAGCTGCTGCTGCTGCTCGCCCTCGGCGGGGTCACCATGCACGTGCCGGACGCGGGCGTGCTCGCGCCGCTCGGCCCGCTGCG
Organism: Triticum aestivum; assembly: GCF_018294505.1. Lineage (NCBI taxonomy): Eukaryota > Viridiplantae > Streptophyta > Magnoliopsida > Poales > Poaceae > Triticum > Triticum aestivum. The sequence goes on from NC_057801.1 coordinate 782,329,615, forward strand.
CCTCGACGGACACCTCAGCTTCCACGACGTGGCCGCCGCGGCCCGCGACTTCGGCAACCGCTGCAGCCTGATGCCGGCCGCCGTGCTCCACCCGGGCTCCGTGGCCGACGTCGCCGCCGCAGTGCGCCGCGTGTTCCAGCTGGGCGAGCGCTCGCCGCTCACGGTCGCCGCGCGAGGACACGGGCACTCGCTGCTCGGCCAGTCGCAGACCGCCGGCGGGATCGTCGTCAGGATGGAGTCCCTCGGGAGCGGCGCCATGATGCGGGTGCACGCCGGCGCCGACGCGCCTGCCTACGTGGACGCCCCCGGAGGCGCGCTCTGGATCAACGTGCTGCATGAGACGCTCAAGCACGGGCTGGCGCCCAAGTCGTGGACCGACTACCTCCATTTGACGGTGGGCGGCACCTTGTCGAATGCCGGGGTCAGCGGCCAGGCGTTCCGGCAAGGACCGCAGGTCAGCAATGTCAACCAGCTGGAGATTGTGACAGGTCTCATACAAACCCAGCCACACAAAATTAATTAAGCACCACGCATCATCATTAACTATAGCTAGCAACAAAATTAACAAGTAACCGCAGCAGTACCTGATGTATCGTCCCATAAACACCAAATGCAGGGAGAGGGGATGTGGTCACCTGCTCGCCGGACGAGAACTCCGACCTCTTCTACGGCGCTCTCGGCGGCCTGGGCCAGTTCGGCATCATCACCAGAGCCAGGATCGCCCTCCAACCTGCACCAAAGATGGTACGTGAATACACATGATCACACAAGCAAATCAATCATTTGTCACAACCAAATGCAGTCGCAGACCGACATGGATCGCTCATTTCATTCAGTTGTACTGATCTCTTGGATTGGATACGATGACAGGTGAGGTGGATCCGGGTGCTCTACTCGGACTTCGCGAGCTTCACCGAGGACCAGGAGGCGCTGATCTCGGCGGACGAGACCTTCGACTACATCGAGGGGTTCGTGATCATCAACCGGACGGGCATCCTCAACAACTGGAGGACGTCGTTCAAGCCGCAGGACCCGGTGCAGGCCAGCCACTTCCAGTCGGACGGGAAGGTGCTCTACTGCCTTGAGATGACCAAGAACTTCGACCCTGAAGAGGCTGACATCATGGAACAGGTGAGTTGATTAATCATTTTCTCGCCCCTTATATATACAATACAAATGCAGATGTTGACGCATTTGGCCCGCCCAGGTTGTGTGTGGTTTCGATTAATCTAATCTAATCTTGTTCTTGTTCTTTGTCTTTGCAGGAGGTTGGTGTGCTGCTGTCTCGGCTGAGATACATACAGTCAACCCTCTTCCACACCCATGTCACGTACCTCGAGTTCCTGGACAGGGTGCACTCCTCCGAGCTCAAGCTCAGGGCCCAGGGCCTCTGGGAGGTTCCACACCCATGGCTCAACCTCCTCATCCCGAGAAGCACCATCCACCGGTTCGCGACGGAGGTCTTCGGCAACATCCTCAAAGACAGCAACAATGGCCCCATCCTCCTCTACCCAGTGAACAGATCAAAGTAAGCAAAGCAGTTCCATCATCATCAGAAACCTAAAAATTTTACCATCTCTGTCCTCTGGTTGTACGTAGGTTTGATGGTAACTGATTAAATTGACACATTGTGGGGTGCAGGTGGGACAACAGGACGTCAGTGGTGATACCGGAGGAAGAAATCTTCTACCTGGTGGGGTTCCTGTCGTCGGCACCGTCGGCGTCAGGCCACGGCAGCGTCGACCACGCGGTGAGCCTCAACGACAAGATCCTAGACTTCTGCGACAAGGCCGGCGTCGGGATGAAGCAGTACCTAGCGCCCTACACCACGCAGCAGCAGTGGAAAGCCCACTTCGGGGCGAGGTGGGAGACATTTGAGCGGAGGAAACACATGTATGATCCCCTAGCAATCCTAGCCCCAGGACAGAGAATATTTGCAAAGGCGTCGCTGCCCATGTCCTCTTGACAAACAGCATCCGCCATGTAAAGGCCTTTCTAAAGCATATGGTGTACATAAATGTAGGAAATGTCCCCTGTAAAGACAAGATCTGCCGAAAAAGGCGGCCTGAAGAACACGCAGCATAGCAACTAGTAGTAGTGGGACGGAGGTACCTCAACGAACACTTCAGAGTAGAGCAGCCTGACCTTTAGCTCTGGGTGTAGAGGGTGTGACTTTGGAGGCAATCATGCGTTCCAGGATTATACTGGTTCGAGTAACGACACAAGCCCACCAGCTGTTGTTCGTTACAGCGTAGAGCAGAGTTGTGTAATAGCTAGCTAACCAGTGGAACTCATGTAGAATTGTTTGTGTTCATTCAGTCAATAATGGCAGAGAGTGACTTCAGGGTAGAACCTTCAGTATCAAATGATATTGTCTCATTGTCTGTTAAGCACTTGTCTCATCTCAGAATTACCTGCACAAGTTTTTTTAACCAGGCTCTGTTAATCTTTATGAATCAAAATGATATGCTCTGAACTATGTGTGCAACAGTAAAGTTTCTTGTCGTTTAATCAAGCACACTTGTTACAAATAGTGAAGCTTTTGGAAGGAAATTCTCTTGACATGTGCATCCAACACTAACAGTTCATAGTCCGTGGGGTAAAATAGTGGTTCAACTTCTGCAGGTTATACGAATAATTGGTACCAAAAGAATGGGCAGGAATAAAAGTGTAAAGTTTTGCTGAGGAGGGAACAGAGAAAGAAATGCCCCAAAAGCTGGGCACACAGCGACGGATGCAATACACTCCTGCATTTTATACCAACGAATTGTGATCTACTATTGTCCCTAATTATCTTCATAGGTAACAAAGGAGAAACAGACCAAGACAAAAGTTCCAATTTATGAAGAAACAAAAAAACTTGCTCCACACCTTGATGGCTACTTGCAGTCTTTTCCACACCTTTTATCTGATAATGTGTATACAGTCTGCTTAATAGAAGTCCTGGTAGTGGCAACTAAGTTGCTGCATATGAAAAGCTGCGGTGTCAGTTGGCGAGCAATATCATCTAAACAAGTGGAAATAACAGCTGTGATATAGCACATCAGACTGGAAAAAATGAAAGATCCTACGAGGCTTCAGAGAACAAGGTCCGGCAGGGCAGCTATTGAGAGTGAAATCATGCCGGCGATGTGTTGTAACACATCTCAGCTAAACATTTGTGATGGGTTTCAGTCAGCCTGACAAGAACTGGATAACGTGGGAGGGCAATGAAAAAACTCGTGCTGATCTAGTCCACAAAGACAGACAAAGAAACGGGCATGATTGATGCCCATATGTTATGTTACACAAAAAACCTGTCTAAATCTACCTGTACCATTTTGGACTGAACCAGCAGAAAGCACTATGTTAGCTGCCACCAGAAGCGTCACCTATCAACGACTATCATACACCACATGTGGATTTCAGCAACATGAACATCACTGTTACGCTCGTCTAATGGACATGACTCCAGACCATAGTAGAAGCATGGGCTCAAAGTATTACAGACTGAAACTAGTCCTTTGATCTGACAATACACAACCATTCAATACTAGCTTATCCATCGATCACTGGTTACGGACTGCAAAGAAACAAACACATAAATGCAATGTATGTAGTACCATTTAACTGAACACAAACAATTCTACATGAGTTCTGAGCATAACAGACTGAAACTAATTCTACACGAGTCCTGAGTATAACAAACTGAAACTAGTCACTTGATCTGACAATACACAAGCATTCAATTCCAGCCCATCCATCGACGACTGGTCACGGACTGCGACACAAACACTTGCAAGTGCAATGTACCAGTTGAAACAACAGTCGGTGAAATGTCATTCATGGCCAGGGTGATTGAACACTAGGAGAGGAAAACGATGACGGGTCTAAGTGGCCTGAAACTAGCGGTGATTAATTGACCTCACTTCCACAGCTAGACAGTCCGTAATCAAAGCCCACTACCCTGTAAGATCAATCATTCATTCAAAGTTGAAGGATCAACACAGAAACTGACAGCAATGGCGGCGAGCCACACGACAGCCGAATCAGCGATGCGATCGCCCCCAAACCCACCACCACCAGCGCTGGTGGTGGGTCGGTCGTCAGGTAAAAATTGCGGAGCTGACGGGGCAGCAACAGGGAGGATCAAAGCTCGACAGAAACAGAACTCACCGCCGCGACTGCACGGCCCGACCGTCCCAGAGGGAAAATCCGCCGGATCCTTGTCCGTCCCAGAAACGAATTCCGCGCGACGGGTGCTGGGCCGGAATCAATAATCCCTAGACGGAACGCGAACGGTAAGAGGGGCCTGAATCGGGGGGCGCGGGACAGGAGAGCTCACGGTGCGTTCGATCGACGGCGCGCCGGCGCCGAGGAGGAAGGGAGGGAGGGCGGGGCGGGCGTGCCGCGTCGCGCGGGGAGGGGGAGGCGAAGGCGAGCGAGAGAGAGAGAGAGAAAGAGAGGCGGCAATGGCGGACGCACGTGCGGGGCTGTGGATGGGCCTCGCGCATTTCGCGGTGTGTGGTTCACGCGCGCGCACGTTAGTAAGTGGTGCTACTGGGTAGTGGTAGGCTGGGCCGCTTTTTCTAGCGCTTGGAGATTAGCAGGCTTCGGCTCTTGTTCGTTCATTGAAAATCGCACTTGCCCTTAAATTCTTTTTAAAAAAACTCGCTCGCCTTCATCGAACAAATCACCGAAATCACTAACTAACTAAAGGTTACCCCTTGTGAAAGTTATCTTATCTTATCTTATCTTTTTGGAGATGTGTGTCACTTGTCGCAATCTAGTTGTTTTTCTATTCAATGTTTTTTCTTTTAAACCGTGCATTCAAATCCTGAACCGTCTTCACCGTTAGATTTCTTGCATCGAAATCTTCAAACCAAGATCCCATGTTTAAGCGGTTTTGACGAATTTTTACTATGAAAAACAGGAAAAAAGAACGAAAATGGATACCGAAAAAGGGAAACAAAGAAATGGTTCACGCAAAAAGAAAAAGAAAAGCCAGATCCTGGAAGCACAGCTACGGGTTTTCCCTTTTTTGGAACATAGGCTGTGTTTCTCATTTTTTTTCGGAGAAGCAGAGTTGTGGTTCTCGCGGAAGCAAAACTATGCTTCCAGCAGAAGCAAATATGTGCTTCTCATGAAAGCACAATTTTAATTACAAAAAAATATTCCCACATTTTTTCCAAAACATGGCGAAAACATGAAAGCCAAAAAAACCATATAGAACCCCAAAACGTTTATGAAAAACTAAAAAAGAAAGAAATTCAGAGGGGGTGCCCAGACAAATGGCGACAGCTGGACATATCAGTAGGCGCCGTGCTTTCAGACCACCAAAAATGACCTCTAAAGGTGGAGGTTCCCCTAATTAGTTGTTCTCGCAAATCACACGCAGCATAGGGCTCGCTAAACCAGCCGGAAACAGGCCCGGCCTTATAAGACGAATACTTCAGGATGGCCCGCTTCTTCTAGCGCATCAAGCAATGGTTTCGAGAAGGTCTAGGCTGAGGCCTGTTTTCAGAACTTTCCATTTCTTTTTTCACTACTTTTTTTGGATTTCTTTACAATTTTTTGTTTTTCCACCTGTCTTCTTTTTTTCAATTCAAATTCACGCATAAAATTCAAAATTTTGAACACATTTTCAATTTTATGGATATTTTTTATATTTGTGCACATTATTTGATTCATGATATTTTCTTAATTTCATGCACATTATTTGAATTCATGAATATGTTTGAATTTGTTGAATAGGTTTGAATTCGTGATTTTTTTTGAATTCATGATTTTTCTCGATTTAATGGATATGTTTCAAATTCATGAATATTTTTTGAATCTATGAACTTTTTAAAATTCACGAATATTTTCGTATTTGTGAAAAAACGTTTATACATTTCTAAGTCCATGAACTGTATTAGAATCAATAAAAAACGAATGCATAGACATTTTTTGAATCCGAAAACATTTTTTAATTTGTGAATATTTTTTGCATTCAATAACTTTTTAAAAGCAATTGTGAACTCTTTTAAAAAAAATGATGTTTGAAAATTCATGAAATTTTCATAAAGTACTTTGACTATAGAAAAATGCTAACGAAAACGCCACTGAAACCAACGTTGAAAAAACGTCAAAAGGTGAACGGACAAACATTACACGAACCGAGCGATCCGACAAAAAGAAAAGAGTGGGTGGTCTAGCAGTGACCGGCTCATAATGCACGAGAGCTATATCTTGCTTGGGGCGAAATGGGAGTTGGGAGTTGCTCTCAGCGGAACGACAGCTCTCTCGCTTAGTAACTGGGCTGGCCAGTTTCTTTTTTTTTTTCTTGCTGGCTTGCAAGAGCGATCACTTCGCTGGGCGTCTCCTATTTTGCGCGTTTGTTGCACGCTAGCGACATAGCGCGTATCCCCTCCAACATCCGATCGTCTTTTGGGCCGTCCATTTCTGATTTCTTCCCTCCCTTGTAGTTTTTCCTTTTTTTTGCTCCAGTTTTTCCGTTTGCCCTTTGTTTTATTTTCATTTTTTAATTTGAATTTTCTTTTCTATTTCTTCCGTTTTATCTTTCTATTTTTTTTCTTTCATTTTTCACGGACACCTTTCAAAATTGTGGACATTTTTTGAAATCATCAATAATTTTCCAACTTGTGAACATGTTTTGAAATTCGAAAAAATTCAAATTCGTGATGATTTTTTACAAATTTACGAACGATTTTTTAAAATGATGAACATCATTCAAGATCATTTTTTACAAATAAGTAATTTTTTTGTGAAATGATGAAGATTCTTTGAAAACTCGGGGGATGATATTTGAAATTCCCAATGTTTTTTTATTTTAATGAACATTTTTCAAATGCATGGAATTGTTTTAAATTCACGAACATTTGATGGTTGGTAATATTTCAATAAACATAATACAAACATGGACCTTCATAACACACACATAAACACCGCTATGAACGAGTGCATGCACAACTTATCCGTATGAGCACTTTTGGGAGACTGAGCCAACATGTTTGCATAGCCTGTCGTCAGTCATGTGCAATGGACACGATGTTATATATGTGGAAGAATAGTGCGAAAATATCTAAAATAAAAATGGAGAATATGCTAGCACCCGTTCTAAAAACTTAAATCTAGGTGGTTTATTCCACCACAAAGAACATAACCGTCCAAGTTATACTTTGGTTTATTCAGCTACTTGACGCAAGTTGTGCACGCTAAGAGCATCTCTAACGAGTCTCCTAAAAACTGTTAGAGGAGGATAAATTCGGTTTTCCTCTTCTAACTGGTACCTAACCGACCCCTGTCGCTATTAGATAAGGAATTGTTTTTACTCCGGCGACAACCGAGCACCTCCGCCGCACCCCGTTGCCTTTGCATGTTGCCCCACTCCGAGACGGTCGCTGTTGCCGCCGAAATCAAGCTCTATCGCCATCACCGCAACATCGATCCTGCCGGAAGGATGGGCCGTATCTCCACTGAGCCTCTACGTCGACTGTCACCTTCTTCGTCCTTCAAGTGTTCTGCGATTTGCCTAGGTAAGTTTTTCTTGTGCTTTTTCAACCCTTCTTTTCTTTTGCCAATTGAATTGAATTGAGTCATTGGTGCACTGTGTAGGTGAAGAGGTTGAGGGACATGCTATATGTCGACTCGTCGGAGGAAGAAGAAGACGATCATTTCAAAATAGCCATTGGCATGATATTCAACAATGATTTTTGGCGGCCGAGAAGGGGCTCACAATTCGGCTGTATACACCTTGATTGAGATAGAGCGGAGGACCACACCAAGATTACGAGAGATTACTTTAAACCCAATCCAACGTATCCAGAGAAGTATTTTCATCAGCGATTTTGAATGCACACAATTTTCTTTCTCACCATTGCAAAAGCTGTGGAGAGGCATGATGATTGGTTCAAACTAAGGAGTGTATCCAAAGCGATAAGTGCAAGTATACCTAGCTCCAAGATTATTTCATTAAGCATCAATGGCATCTCCATAGCACTTCATAGTGTTGCTTTTTTCATGTGTTTGAATTTAAATAATTTGTTCTGTAAACTATGAATTTGTAATATTTGTGAATTGTGTGAACTTTAATTCAATTGTTTGGATTTAGTATGTGTGTAAATATGTACTTGAAATATAGTATATAAACTAAAACTAGAAAGCTTTGGCCAAAAAGAAAAATTAGGGAGTTGTGCAACTACAAGTATGTTAAGGCCTTATACAATGCAAGGTGCTTAGAGAAATAAATTAGGTTTTCCTTAGGCACCGGTGCTTATTTGTACAGGTCAGACGCTTCATTAGGCGTCTCTCCTATAGAAATAGGCACTGGTGCTTCAGAAAAGTCGGTTTATTTTTCTAAGAACCTCCCTAAGTACCTAGCATTGTATAAGGCCTAAGAGGATTGGTTAGGAACTGCAGTTTTTTAGAGGCAGGAAAGAAAAGCAAGCATGGCACTGCTAGTAAAAGGGGTCGTGCAACTACAGAGTCAATAAACAGTACTCCGTACTCCCTCACAAATGAATGTATCTAAACATATTTCAATGCTAGATACGAGTCAATAAACAATACTCCCTCTTAAATGGATGTATTAGACGTATTTCAATGCTGAATACATCCATTTGAACGACGAGTAATATGGATCGGAGGGAGTACTACAAATAATATGACCCGGGAAGTGCACCATCAGGGGGGAAATAGTGCATCTAAGGCAGTACTTCAAAACTATCACTTGGATACTTCACCATAAAAACATAGAAATTCTAGACACAAGAAGAAAACATGAGGTAATAGATCATGCTTGTGTTCTCACCTCATAGGAATCTTGGGAGCCATTCATTTGTTCCAAACAGCACCAAAGTGAAGAGAAAAATTGCAGCAGAAAACTAAATTGCCAAACAATAAATACAAAAATGAAAACAATTGCCAAACAAGAAACGAGCAGCAAACCAATTGCCAAACAAGACATTAGGAAAAGATATTATTATTGAGCCAGAACGGGGAGACATCTCTGCACAAGACCCGATTTCATATATATATTATATGAATTATAGATATCAAACAATGTCCCTTTTTACATTTGCACAGAGGGCCAAGCTGTATCACCATGTCTCTCTGATCCACCACCCCCTCCCTATATGGTACCTCCTCCCCCTCCACCTTGTTGCTGTCTATTCGACGAATGCACCGCGGCCATAAGCGCAGCCCCGGTCCCCGGCCCATCCACCATCACCCGCAGCGTCACCGTCCGCGCCACCTCCTCGCCCAGGATCTCCACCAGGGCTTCGTCCAGGTACTCCTTGAACACCGGGTACTCCTGGTACAGGCTGCCCTCGATTGCGACCACCGTCTCCTTGGGCTGCTCTCTCATTCTTCCGCTCGAGGAGGCCGCGCTGGCGCTCCCGTCTCGGCCCAGCTTTTTCAGTATGCCCACAATGCCAGCAGCGGCGAGACGGGCAGCTCTGTGGGTCACGATGTCGCAGATTTTGACCACCAGCCTCCGAGTCTTCAGAGGGGCATCGGGGATCTGGAATGGGAACAATCAAAAGATGAGGAGAGAGTCGCATGCCTTGGAAAAAATACAGGATTGCTGTTAGAGCAGCTGCATGGGATTTATTATACACAAGGTGCAGCGGGGAAAAGCTTACCTTCAGGTGTTCTTGCAGTATCCTTCTGACTTCGCTCAGATCTTGTGAATCGTCCTCGCAAATTGCTGCCAGATATGGTGTGCTGGAACACACAGGAAGATGAGATAAATGCTTCTATTCAAAATTAAAATACTGAATTAAAAAAAGCAGCTTAATATCCAGAGTCTCGGTTAAGCAGATAAGCAACAATGTAACACGGGAGAAATATTCAGCTAGTTGTACGACAGACTATTGGGTCAAAATTGGTAATGGTAAGTGCTGACAAGCTACAAAACCAGGTAATCCTATAACATTGATATGGAGAAATATTCAACTGATATTAAGCAAACATTTCATGCATGGTTTATAAGGCAGTAAAGCAACCTAAAGCGCGCACCACCCGCTCTGACGCTTAAGCGTCGCCTAAAAGACTAAAGCAGGCATATTTCTAAGGCGCTGCCACGGCGCCTTGCCGCTTAAGCGTCTGAAGCAGGACAAGGATTTCATGTGTGGAAATACTACCTCAAAATAAAAGGGGTTGACAGACTTTCGGCACCATCACCAAAAATTTCTGATTCTTGGGCAATTCTTTGGAGTACCAGTCTTGCAATTTCCCCAAGGTAAATACCTGAGATCATTTTCTCAAAGCCCTGTATCACAGACAAGCAAGTTACATCGTATTAACAACACTACAAAGATGCAATAAGATTGAAATTTGCATAGCCTGCTTACCTGATCATTGCGATTTTGTGTCTCATCGTCCAAAGAGATGTCATAAGAAGTTCTTGGCAAATGTGATGACCAGAAATTTCCCCATTCCATGTTAACTACCTGGTGCATAGAATACTTTGTTGTAAGAGACTTGTGTTTCAGTTTATACAATAAACTACTCCCTCTGTCCCAAAATATAAGAACGTTTTTGACACTATCATAGTGTCAAAAATGTTCTTATATTTTGGGACGGAGGGAGTATAAGCCAATTACAGATAAAGCTGAAAAATAACATACCATTCCTCCAGAGTTTGTAAGAAGACCCTGACACTTGATAATTGCATCAGTGCGTTCGATATAGCAAGCGTTGGTGCCAGCCCCAATGATCACAGCACCCACTGTATCCTTGTAATAATAATGCCCTAGAGCTAATGTCCCCACAGTATCATTGACCTAAGTAGAAAATTAACATAAAAGATTAATCGTTTAAAAGTGTGACAATGTACAGACATTTTCAGAAATATAAGAAGCATAACAGAACCCGTGCTAATACATGTAGCTTTGAGAATGAAAATATATGACAGCAATTTTTTTTGCATAATTACTTTAATCCAATTAATATTTGCCATCCTAAAATATAGAACTGTAAAAGGAAGGCATGGCATCGGGCAAAGATATTTTTGGATTTTTTTTTAATTTGCATTTGAAAGTGTATCTACACAAAAATTACATGTAATAGCACGGGTAGTGGGCACATGATAATCGTAAACGCAGCGAGTCAGTTATCTGTGGTTCTCAGCTGAATGAAAGCACGAAAGTAACTAAGTATTAAGCCAACAAAAGTTGGGTAAGACCTACCAGTGCAGTAACTCGCATATTTGATCCACACCTAGCAAGCGCCTCATCTAAGCACTGAGAGACATCTTTCCCAACCTGAGGATCCATGGTTCACATGCGTTAGTAATGAACATTTCAAGAAGTAGACAAGTAAATATACACCAAAAGAAAACAATGTGTGATTCCAGAAGGATGAGAAATAAAGGGCTAATCATAGGTATTGATACCAACAACCATTGGAAATTTACATGTGTAAGTAAACCCCCATTTTCCATACAGAACATACAGATATTAACCAGAATAATTTCATAAACTACTCAATCTCATCAAGACCATTTTAACAACTTTATCATCCTATTATAATTACTAGAGACAATTACCAATATTACAACTTCTTAAATGATGTAGGACTGGATGGAGAACATGGAAAACAACATACAGGAAGGTATTATTCTGTGAGGGAAAAAAATAGCTTACTGTGTCTCCAACTGAAAACCCCTTGGTCCACCTAATTAATGACCCTGAAGAAACTGAATTCTGTCTAACAGGGAAAGAAAATGTAAACCCAAGTGGCTTTTGGGCATCTTTTCCATCTTCTCTTTCAACAAAATTCTTGAGTGTCAAGGCAACAAAGTTGAATAAATCCTGCAGTTGAATTAATCCTCAGAGACATGTACCAAATACATATCTTACAAACATAGAAATAATACAGCAAGACAAGTACCTGACTTGTGCCCATCAACTCCTCAGGGATGGCATGAGTTTCAACCCTCTGATCAATAACGGCTGTAGATCCAACATCAATTTCAACCCTCAAGACTCTAAAGTCCATTCCTCCAAGATCAATGGCATAATATACACCTTCTTCATCCCTGTCAAAGTGCATTACCATAGAAGATTCAATATGACAGTTGAATATGCAAAATGCAAAAGAGAAGGGGGCAGAAAAGCTATTGGCATTATGAAATAATATCTCTCCATTGGTCATAGCATATTTTAGTAAATGAACCATTGCAACTTCGGACAGAGTGCCAGCAAAGAGAAGTTCTATTTGACGGGAAATAATCCAATTGTGGAACCATGCAGAAAAATAATAATTAAAACATGGTTTGTGGCTGTGCTTGGTTTACAAAGGATCACAGATGCGTTTTCAATAAAAACCAATGAGAAAATGAACTTGTGTTTAAATAAATTTTTAGACTTGGGTAGCTTGCATATTTGATCCTATAAGTTGCAATCAACCATCCACAGCAACAGATTTTCTACGCTCAAATAGTTTCGAGTCATGCATCAGAGCAGTAGCTACCAATGCATGAGAGCTGCTTTTCTGTTCTTCTCCTTTTATACTCATTAAAGGGAAATCAAACATGATGTGCTTTACGCAACAAACCAATCATGCCATGCCATCCCATGGACTAGGTAGTGCAGCTGGGCCATGGCAAGTGCTAGCTAAACGCACGGAAACGAAACACACAACGAAATCATGTTCTCATGCATCAGAAAACAGAAAAAACGCTAACTGAAACAGCCTAGCGTCTATGCTGCCATGGCAGAGAGAACAGTCTGGAGTGCCACCATGGCTCGGTCATTCTGTTAACTGAATGAACCAACACGAATGAACCAACATCTAAGCACGCAGAGACACCTTCATAACAGATGAAACAACCTTAATGGCATATGTGCATCATGTGTTAGCTGCCAGCGCAGCTGCTTACTGCTCACGCTCTCTGTCTGACTGTTGTTATCCCAGACTAATTGTGTGTACACTACCACGGTAACAGTAGACTATTAGGCAAGATGCTACAGTTGGCTCATCACTGTCATAAAACGTGTTCAAATATTTACATGCCAGATTTGCAAACCAATATTGTACCATAGTTAATTAGTTATTCTGTTTCCAGAGAGGAGATGGGTGGGGGTTAATACACACTGCAGTGATTAAGGTCTGAACTAACAAAATGAAGAGGTTTTCCAGGTGTACAGTTGCTGCGTGGTCCAATGTGCAATTATACATAAGACATGAACATGCTTAAACAGGTCAACACACTGATACATGGTCACTAAAGAATATGATTTGGTCAACATTAGTCAATGCTATATTGCTTCACATTTCATAGCACACACATCTAGCGAAGAAATACCTACTAAAAGGTTTTTCCTACATAAAACATGAACATGCTTAAACAGGTCAACAAACTGATACATGGTCACTAAAGAATAGTCAAAGATAGAAAAAAAATATAGATTCCCACATTGATGTTTTAGATTGCTTCCCTATGAAGAAGTTTTATATATTTTCAAATATGATTTTGGTCAAACGTTAGTCAATACTATGTTGCTTCACATTTCATAGGACACACATCTAGCAAAGAAATACCTACTAAAAGGTTTTCCCTGTCAAGGGGTTTCCCTTCATATATTCTCAAGTATGATTTTGGTCAAACATTAATTAATACTATATCGCTTCACATTTCATAGCACTCTACATCTAACAAAGAAATACCTGCCAAGACGTTTCCCTGTGAAAGAGTTTTTATATTTTTCCATTTCCAAATATGACTTTGGTCAAATATTACTTCATACTATATTGCTTCCCATTTGATAAGACACCACATCAAGCGAAGAAATACCTACTAAGCAGCCACACTGGCAATGATCAAGAAACATCAAAGAACTAAAATCCAAATATGTGACAGAAACAAAAGTACAAAAGGCCAACCAAAACCAATGTGGATCTGTCGGTTGTGCAGTTATAGGTTCTACCAGCAGGCCAAGCTGTTGCAAGTGCAACAATCCAATAAGCCACCGATCGCAATTACGCCAAGACAAGAACAAGTTTGGTGAACAGCTTAATGAACAACGGAGCTCGGTTTCTGTTTCGGCCTTCGCCGCACCACAATGCTTGGCTTCAGAACAGATGAACCCCAGCAGAACAGCACAGCCTTGGACCTTTCGACTCCATTCCATCTTCCTTGTACAGTAGAAGACAGAGGAAGGGGAAAAAATCTAACAAAAAAAGGCTGTGATTCGACACACAATCGACACGAGATATTCTCCCAACTAAGACGCGCGGCCTCCCAAGCAATGATTCTCATCTGACAGAGAGCGCCACCGGCCACATTGCGATTGTGGGATACAACCTGGCCTGTGAACCCAATGCCACTCTCAAGTGTTGGTAGATTCATGTACTAAAGATGCCCCTTTATGGTGGTCCGGGCAACAACCCCGCCATGAATGCAAGCTCAAAGCAACAGGCGACAGTGCATGCCCCAGGCAGCTGCACAAGCACCCATATGCCAAATTCTTTGGCATCTGGCATGTTAATTATTTTCGCCCCAGAGCAGCATCAACGCCACGGCACAAGCACAGCAGGCAGGCATCAAAACTAAACAGATCCTCGGAAGAATGACGACTGGATACAGAGCTTGCAATCCAACGCAGAGACGAAGAAGCCACAGAAGTTGAAGTGGCAGCATTGTGGAGTGAGGACGCAGTGGCGAGGAATTCAGACGGATGCGCAGTGGCGAGGCATTATGCGGAATCGAATAAAGAGTGGGCATTTTTCTTTTCTTTATGAACACAATAAACGTCGGGGAAAAAGTAACGGCCCAGGTGCGTTTACTGTTGGGGGTGAATGAAGGCGTCGGAAAGGCGGACGGACGGGGCTGCGACCCCGCCGGATACGTTCTCTTTGGCATTCCACAACAGGGCCAGACATGGCCGCC